>NC_136980.1:29001571-29051996 GCF_032717465.1 Coenobita brevimanus
CCGTAAATCACATACCGGTACCACTGATTTGTAAATAAATACACAGGTCAAACATTACAGCTTCAGTGTTTTAAATCATCCTGTTCCTTTAAATCTAAACACCTTCCCCTAACCATAAGCAGCACATAAATTGACAGTAAATCACTTCGCAGAGTATTTTTTTTTTTTTATCTCCATTCGTTCACCGAATTATCAGTGACCCAAAGTCATTCTTTAAAAAACACGTTTCCACCTTTACCAAAAGAATAGTCGCAGTTTTCTCACAATATAGTTTTTGTCAGTGGGGTAATGATCTTCTGACTCATTGCACCTTAAATGTAAGGGACCTTCCTCTTTACTACTTGTTTCTTTAAATTTGCTTTATTTCACTATGAATTTGTCATTGTATTCCCTTATCGGTCTTTCTTCAGAATCCGCCCTACTTACTGAAGTAGGCCAATGGCACTTGCTGTAGCTTTTGGAATACTGGTCAAACACTTAGACTCCTTAATTCTAACTCCTCTAATCTGTGGTCACCATACATTTCTAGTCTCCGTTCTCCCTGTTTTGTCCTTTGTGTTACTGTTTTCACATCCGTCGTCTTGGCTTTGGACCTAAGAGACTGCTACCACTACGCATGATTAATCTTCTGACTCCTCTGTTAATTCAGCAAATGCCGGATCATCTTCAATATACTCGTAATTGTCTGTCCTTCCATATGTATACAAGTTTACAAATTAGCAGTAATCCTCACGAGCATTTAATTCAGCTCTGATGGCAGAAATATGTAATTTAAACTGATGCTGTTATAACTTTACCAGGTATGCCGATATTACCCAGTTATGGATAAAGTTACCAGATAACGGTTTCCAGGTAAAAGTTGCCCTGAAACAATCGGCAGTCTACATGGGGTATACAGGTTTGATCCAAGTGGGCTGTCCGGGTCCCAGACACAAATTTATTTTTTCAGTACAATTTTCAGTCATTGGAATTGTCTCTTCGTATTGATTTTCGTCAGTGAAACCATATGTCAACATAATGAGATCAAATTTTATTTCAAACTATACCTACCATCAAAAGAAACCCATTCAATATTAGTTTTAAAAATAAACATTTGGAAAGTAATCATTGTCTGACTCAATACAAAATGCCGATATCGCCCCACCAATACGATAACGCCCCATCATACGATATATATATATATATATATATATATATATATATATATATATATATATATATATATATATATATATATATATATATATATATATATATGTGTGTGTGTGTGTGTGTGTGTGTGTGTGTATACATAAATAGAGAGACGGATAGAAAGATGGACAGACTGATACTCGTAGACGTAAATAATAATGTGCGATGACAAGTTAAACTAATGGTGTACAGGACTTTAATATTAATGTAGTTTAGTCTCCAGGGTTGATTGCAGGGGTGAGACAGTGAGACGCAAGGCACCGGAGACACTACACATACCTCTCCCCATTACGATACATCTACCCCTTTATTAATTACCACATCTACCCCTTCATTAATTACCACATCTACCCCTTCATTAATTACCACGTCTACCCCTTAATTATTTACCACATCTACCCCTTCATTAATTACCACATCTACCCCTTCATTAATTACCACGTCTACCCCTTAATTATTTACCACATCTACCCCTTCATTAATTACCACATCTACCCCTTCATTATTTACCACATCTACCCCTTCATTAATTACCACATTTACCCCTTCATTAATTACCACATCTACCCCTTCATTATTTACCACATCTACCCCTTCATAAATTACCACATCTACCCCTTCATTAATTACCACATCTACCCCTTCATTAATTACCACATCTACCCCTTCATTATTTACCACATCTACCCCTTCATTAATTACCACATTTACCCCTTCATTAATTACCACATCTACCCCTTCATAAATTACCACATGTATCCCTTCATTAATTACCACATCTACCCCTTCATTAATTACCCAGTCATCAACTTCTCTCTCCATTCCATTTCCTGGGATACTGGAGGTGAGACGGGAAAAACATGAAGGTATTTCACTTACATCACAAGCTCACCAAAGCCGAGAGAAACAGCAGGGAAGGCGAAACATCAAGAAGCGACGACACACACACACACACACACACACACACACACACACACACAGAGGGAAGAGCAAGTGTTCGAGTGACTTACTGATTACCGGGATTTAATCCAAACTTTGGCCTGTGGGGATGGCAGGTTAAATTTCGTGTGGAAAGAAGGAAAGAGAGGAGGATGAAGAAATACCAAATTATAGAAAGAGGAAAAAGAGAGGAAAAGTGAAGAAAGAAGGATGGAAACATAGGAGGAAGGAGGGGGAGGAATGAAAGAGGGTACAGTGAAACGAATAAGGTGCAGAAAGGAAAGGGTAGGAAAAGGGAAGAAAATGAATAAATATGAAAGTGAAAAGGGAACAGGGAGGAGAAGACAAGGACGAAAAAAGATAAAGAAAATGAAGAGAGAATTCAGAAGAAGAAACGAGAGATGAATGGCGTACGAATGGAGGGGGAGAGATGTCACACCAATTGAAAGTAGAAATGGAAAAAGAGAAGGGTGAAATGTTTCATGGAGAAAATAGAAGAAGAAAAGGAAAGAGAGGAAGATTAAGAAGTACCAATTATAGAAAGTAAGATGTGAAGAAAAAAAATCGATGAACCAAGAATTTTAGGGAGAAAAAGCAAGAAGTTTAACTGAATGGCAGGAGAGTGGGGAAAGGAATCGGAAGAGCTAAAAGACTTTAAAAGGGAGAGAGGGAGAGGAGGAAAAAGGAACATTGACAAAAATATGAAAGAAAAAGCCAGAAATATGAAGAAATACAATATGGAAAGACGAAAGAATGGGGACAAGAGAAAGGAAGAAAGTATATGAAATGGACGAGAGAGGAAAGCAGCGCGAGGGAGAAGGCAAATAAAAAATGAAACAGAAGAGTGAATGACAGACCTAGGGGGGGGAGGAGAATGATATACAAAAGCAGGAATGAGAGGTTGGACGGACAGAGTAAAGGATAGAGAAATATATGACTGAAAGAGGAGAAACCAGAGGAAGATATACAGAGAAAAGGGGAAAAGAGGAATATGTATAAAGAAAAGGGGGAAGGATACGGAAATACGAAAAGGAAGTAAGAAATGGAAGAGAGAAAAAATAAAGGACGAAGGTACTGAAAACAGTGGAGGAACATCTGGTAAACACCGACGATTGTTGAAATAAAAACGTGTGAAAGACAGACAGACAGACAGACAGACAGAGATAGAGAGAGAAAGTCTGACGTCACAATGAGAATTACAGAACGTTGGTTTTGTAACTCTCAATAAAATGACATGAGTCACTAGAAGGGTAGAAAGTCTGTGTATAGAATGGAGGTTGAGATGTTGGTTGATATTTGGGCAAATTTCAGTCATGACAAGAGCTTGTATGGCAGAGACGGCCTTCACCTCAATAGGGTAGGAAAAACAAGGTTAGGTGAGGTTCTAGATGAATGTTATAGGCATGCTTTAGGAGTCTGGGTAATAATACAGAGGTGGAAAGAGGGAAAGTTAATATCCAATCCTTGAAGTCAGTGGTGGTAGCGAGGTGTAGCCAAACCACCAGGGGACTCGGGTGGCTCTGACATAATCTCAGATGCTGGAGGGTGGAAGAGTCACATCTGTGGCTCGTAGGAGTGTTACCATATAGAGTGGGGATTTGAACGATTAAGCAGGACTAATTTTAGTGTGACACAGCACTAGATCCAGCCGTACTGTGTATATTATGTATATGAAAGCATGAAGTATTATTTCAAAGGGAAACGAATTAATTACTTGTGCAACTTCCGAAAATCTCAACATAATTATGACTACAGAACCATGGACAGGTGGCAGGTCGTGGAGACCATCATCCACTCACTTGATGTAGTGCTGCCCTCTTCTTCCTTCACCTTTATCATTCTTTGTGTGTGTGTGTGTGTGTGTGTGTGTGTGTGTGTGTGTGTGTGTGTGTGTGTGTGTGTGTGTGTGGCCTCTTCTTTTCCTATTTCCTCTATCTTTTCTGTCACATTTTCTTACTCTTCTTCCCTTTTCAGATGGCTTTACATTGAGTCACACGCCAAATAGTTTCCTGTAAGCCAGGAAACCATTCACAATGCTGGGTGGTAACTATATTACCAATACATACGTGTTCCCTATGTGTCAAAAAGTGGGTTGGCAGAAGGTTAGTGCCCTTCCCCATAAAACAACAAACTCTGAGTCAAACGGCCACCCTTTACGGAATTATGGCGTCTGGCTATAGATAGATAGAATCATAGTTAAATCCTCGTGACATGCACCTTTTTGAAGAAGTACAGTATTGCTACAAATTTTTGAATTATTCTTAAAAATCGATACTGCACAAAACCGGGGGGGGGGGGGGGTTTTAGTATACTTAAAAAAAAAAAAAACAAATACAATACAGATCAGTAAATTGGATGTTGAAATATAAGATTCGTTGTATGTCGAAATTTTCAAAGTACTTAACTTATTCTTTTTCATTTAATATACAGATCACCCAAGTTAGCTCCCCCCCCCCGCCAAAAATATATATATATATATATATATATATTATATATATATATATATATATATATATATATATATATATATATATATTCTACAGGATATATCATAGAAAACAAGGGCTGCATTACTTGGGGGGACTAATAATCCGAATATTGACAGGGAAAAGAAAACTGTGTGCATACAAAGAATGGAACAGGTTGTTAGAACAGACAGACGATGCATTTTCAAGTTAGACAGTGAATGCACCAACGTGGAGTAATAATATATTCAACCTTGTCCCAGCGACAAACAGTGATCTAATAAACATGTGAGATGTTGGTGAAAATTTTAGCAACAACGATCATAACATCAGACTTGAGATTAACATAATCTATAAGACCAGCACAAATAGCCTCCAAAGTTAATTTCGATAATATGAGAAATGAAATTGCCAGCATCAATTGGATTAAATTATTAAAGGTGGATAACGTCGAACAAATATGAGAAATTCATTAATCGATTAAGGTTTAATGAACGAGAAAAAAATACCGAAAATTACGCGAAGATATAATCACCCTAATAAACTGGCCTGGATGTCGAAGACAATTGAGGAAATTATTGATCGCAGGAGAAAAACATGTTAAAAACAAATAAATGTACATGAAATCACGATGAAAGTACGAACTATTTTAAAATACACCGGCAATGTACGAATTATTTGGAAAACTAAACGAGAATACGAGGCGAACATTACCCTGTGAAAGAAAATCATACCTTAAAACATTTTTTTTCATTATGTGGGGAGTAATAAAAAATGTAATAGATAGCAAAGGGCCTCTATTATGCTCGGAAGGCGATCTCGTTCATGATAATCAAGTAACAGCAACAATACTGAACGAAACATTTCACTGTGTTCTCACAAAAAATACATAAACAAAAAATAAAAAATAAACGTAAACATTCCTATGTATCAATCACATTCTCAGGGCGAGAGTATATCAATCAACGAAGTGACAGGACAGACAGTGTTAAATTAGAAAATCGTCCCACATAAATCTAGTGTCCCAGACCAGTTTTCTCTTAAAATTCGGCGTGAATGTTACACACAGTTAGCCTTTCCTATAAATAAAATATTCCATAAATAATAAGTGAATGTACAGCACGTAAGCAGTGAAAGCTCTCTAATTCATCACCTGTCTTTATAAATGGCGAAAAAAAATACCCCACAAATTACCGTCCAATAAGCCTACATTCAGTACTATGCAAAATTTTGGAAACATTTGTTAGAGATAAACTTAATTTGTTCCTTACTAAGCATAATCTTGTAACAAACAATCGTCAAGGGCTTCGTCATAACAAATCATGCCTTACAAATTTGTTCGATTTTTTTTTTTACTATATATCATAACTGGGAAGCAAAAATACCGTCGTGTGGCATATACCTAATTGTCCAGAAAGCATTTCATAAGGTTCCCCATCTAAGACTACAAGGAAAAGTAAAACCGCACGGCCTGTCTAGTAAATTGCTTTCATGGACTGTTGATTTGTTAACGAATCGCATGCAGCTTGTAATTCGCTAGATGTAACAGGTGGAGTTCCTCAGGGGTCAGTTTTAGGGCCGGTTCTTTTCGTTATACATATCAGTGATCTAGAAAATGGACTCGTTTCTAAGGTATAGAAATTTGCAGACAACACGAAGATTGGAGGCAAAGTAATTACGAAAGCAGACTGTGACCGTATGCAAAACGACCTGGAGGAGTTAATGAATTGGAGTGAAAAATTGCAGATGAAATATAATGTGCATGGTGACAATAACATAAATTATGAATATCGTATGTTCAGTACCCCACTGGCGGAAGTAATGGATTGTAGGGATTTGGGAGTTATTGTCAGTACCGACATAGAAAACGGAATATAGCAGCGAGTAACAAGGCAAACGAAATGCTTGGATTCATCTCAAGGAACTTTTACCATATAACGCCCGATGTAATCTCTAAGCCTTATACGTCAGCAACGGTTCCGAGATCTTATTATGGCTGAAGGCAGGCTTGTGAGATTGCAGTGTAAAATCACAATAATGATCCAATCCCTGCGAAATTTGCCTTACGGAAAACGACCAATGAAACTAAATATGTTCTCTCTCTCTCTCTCTCTCTCTCTCTCTCTCTCTCTCTCTCTCTCTCTCTCAAAAAAAAAAAAAAATAAAAAATAAAAAAAAAAATAAATAAATAAATAAATAAATTAAATACTAGGGGGAGATCTAATAAAAACATTTAAAATTCTTAAATCTGACGATGTTAGATATGATAATTTGTTCGAAGTACAGACAGAATGGTACTGTGACTAGAGTTAAACCCAAATGTAAGAAATAGAGCACTAATTGGGGAACAAGGGTAAAATAGACGAATTTCCGGTCTTTTTTTTCTTTTAAGTTAATTTGAACAGGTATAAAATATGCAGAAAATTATATACCAACCTTTTTCCCTCCCAAAAAAGGACAGATATATTAAAAAAAAAAAAAAAAAAAAGCTGACAAATCACGTGACTCTGAAACGGCCTAAGTCTGGCCAAGTCACTACTCACACTGCTGAAGAGCTTAGTTGACTTTATTTACATTCAGCCTGTATACACTGTGCTTATTTCTGATCTCCAAGAATGCCCAGTGGCAAGAGCAATAATCGCTAGTGTTTCGTGCCAATGTGTAAGAGCACAGACAAGAGCACACCTGGGAAATTATTCCTCTGTGTGCCAGCCAATGGGAATAAACGAAAGCAGTCGTGGCTGCCTGCCCGTCGAAGTTCCCAGTGCTGGAATGCAGTCTTTACTATTGTGAAAATATTATTTTTTTCACCATATAGTCTCATACACACTTAATTACCTGAAATCCGGTCAAAAACTTGTGCTTCATTTAATTGATAGTAGAAATTTAGGATTCAGAGCGAAAATGTGCTAAGGTTAGCAAGTATTTCTGCATTAGAATCTGATAGCCAACACGCCTTGATAAAATTCTGTTTTGCACAAATACTGATTTACAGTGCAAATAAATGTATCTGCATGTTAAATTAATATTTATGCAAAGTAGAAGTCTGCCAAGGCGAATTGCTGAGCTAAAGGAGAAACACTTCCGCTAACTTTAACGTGTTTTCACTGTGAATCCTGACTTCTTTTTTTTTTTTTATTAAATTAAAAATTTGACCGGATTTTAGATAATTAGGTGTGTATGAACCTATATGGTGATAAAATCTATGACACCATTTAAACGTGCCGATGTGGTGGTGATTCGGTAAATGACCGCCGATTCCATAAATGACTGCCGATTCGTTATTCGTCGCACCCTCCTGAAGGTACTTTATTATAAAGTTCAGAGTCACTCACAGAAACTGTTCTTTCAGAAAAGTAATAATGAAGAGGTCAAATATTCAACATGCATGAGCATAATACCAATATAAACTAATACAACTGATACTATACACCATACATTAAACACTTTCCACCTCATGAGGTACGAACCCTGCTCGGGAATGGTGTAGCTGTATGCTACTTCTAGTCGACTTCACTGCAATTTACTTACCGGTACCTAACAGGTACCACTCATTTACACCATGAAAAGTACTCCTTCACAACATACCTGAAGGGGGTAGTTTGGATTTACGGTGGCCATGTCAGTAAATATCTTGACAACTATTATCGCTGTTACTGGTAAAGTCCTGTGCGATGGGTTGGAACGTCTACTGCACTATGAATACTGACGTCATCGCCATTATGGTGGCTGCTTATCTCCAGCCGCAAAGAATTAAAGTTACCACGTCTTGATCAGTGCAATTGATAAAGTAAATCAAAAGATACATATACCGTAAGCTTCTAAGTACATGGCAGAGTGCACGTGCCATGTTTACCCAGAACCGCAAACAGTGGTCTTGGACCTGCGGTGAGGCCCTTGTTGCAAACAGTTTGCTGTAAAAAGTAATTAACCATGTCAAGCAACCTTATATGGGACCACTTTTATGTCTCAATGTGCTTAAGTGAAGAACTTTTACAAACGTTGCTGCTAGATGGCACCAGCACAGCTGTCAGTTGACAGCAACTTTGGATTCTCCATGGCAAATAACCATATGTGGGATCGCTTTTATGTTTCAACAGGCTTAAATTAAGCACTTTTACTAAAGTTGTTGCTAGATGGCGCCACCTTAAGTGTCAGCTGATGGCAGACTTCGATTCTCCATATCAAAATACCTTAAATGGTACCACTTTAATGTCTCCAAAGGCCTCCTTTAAAAAAATCAGCCAGAAGAAAAAGAAGAGCGCTGGCTACTTATTAACATGCTGGCTATCGCCGCAGGTAAAAATTACTTGAACGTTCTTGTAGTGGGGCAATGGAATAGGATACCAGCAATGGTAGCTAGTGCAAGGACTACTGGTACGTTATAATTCTGCTAAACAAATATTTTAAGACTATAGGCTGTAACAGATTTAGTGTTATTTCAGAGATGAAGAGTATGCTGACGACTATGAGACGCTTGGTTAATAACAAGAACATTCGGCGATTGTATTTGCATTTCTTTTACAGATCTGCAGAACAGAGATTACACAGTACATAGATGTTCCTCTTCTGCCACTCATATAAAACTTTCCACGCATGTTCTTTGTAACAAGCATGGTGTTTTCCTATCATTTTTTGCCGGTTTAACTGATTGGTGTGGTTGGTTGGGGGACAGCTTATCTTTTTTTCTATCCCTTTCTCTTACACGTCGGTTAGATCATAGTCCAATAAACATTTTTTCCAGCAGAGAATCTCTTATCGGGCCAACAGGCCTCCTATTGCTTGTACTACTCCTATGTACTCCTGTGTCCAAACCGATTGTATCCGACTCAGAAGGGACTATAACGATTATATCAAGCTTAACGGAGGGCAAAGCAAGTGGCAAGCAGGAACAATTCGTATGGTGATGTGGGTAATATTCCCCCATCAGCGGTACGTGTTAACAATTGCACCATCACCAACAACATAACTGAGAAACTAACAGTCAGGAGCACGGCAATAACACTACTATAACACTTATCTCTCCCGCCCGTGTCAGTGTGCCAACAGCGCTGCATGCACTACCATCACATCACACCAGCCCTGGGGATCTGGTCAGCGGGTGGCGAGGTGGTTAATGATTCGGGGCTGTTTTCATAAAGTACTTTGGCCAATTTTTATGGCAACTGATTCAAAGTCTACCTATCTATTTATTGCCAGACGCCATAATCCCGTTAAGGGTGGCCACTGACCTTCAGGTATTTGTTTTACGGGGAGGGGGACTAACCCTTCACCAACCCGCTTGTTGACACGTAGGGAACACGAATGGTTTGGTTATACGGTTACCACGCAGCATTGCAAATGGTTTCTTGGCTTACAGGAAACCATTTGGCTTGTCACTCAATATAAAGCCACCTGTAAAGGCAAGAAAAGCAATAAGAAGTGACAGGAAAGATGGGAGAAATTGGAAGAGGAGGGCATGCACAAAAAAAAAAAAAAATGATAAAGGCTAAGGAAGAAGTAGGTAGCACTACATCAAGTGAGTGGATGATAGTCGCCACCACCCACCACTATGATTCAAAGTAACAGGAAGAATTTAATTTTGCGTATTTTCACTTTAATACATTTACTTTATTTTGGTTTTGAAGTATTTTGTAGCTGTATAAGTGAAGATGAATTTATAAAGACACACTCTCTTTTACCTCTTAAGTCCACAAGAGTTTGTAAATATAAACCCTAGTCAGTGGGAGGGGCAGTGGGCGCTGATCTGCTGATCCATCCGCTGGGCCCCTCGGGTGCTGTGGCTCGCTGGTATCATTGTGTACAGGCCAAGCTACTGATCTCGAGTATTGTACCCTCATCTTGCCCCTTTCACTGTTATACATGCAGTTAGGTCAATGACCTAGAAATGCAGAAATGGATGACAGAAAAGCAGGGGCAGTAAGGCAATGATATAGACAGGCAAATACAAAGCAAGACAGGCAGGCAGGCAACGAACTAAGCAAAATGTAATGAACATAGTACCTTTAGTCATAGATGTGGGTGGTAAGGCTAATGGAAGTAGGACAGTGTTCCATAAAAATTAGGTAAACATTAAAACGGAAAATAAGGGAGAGAGAAATACAGGCAGCCGGACAGACATGAAAAGAGGAAAAGCGAGGCGCAGAGAAAATAAGGGACATACCTGTAGTCTGAGATGTAGGTGTTACGGCTGGCTGTCAGAAGATGATTGTCTCCGCTCTCACCTTCAGCATAAAAGCAATCAGACAGACAGAGAGACTGACAGACAGATTGACAGGCAGGTAGGCAGAGAGGAAAACTGCCAAACAGACAAAAGACAATCATACTGGCAAAGAGGCAGACAGATCGACAGAGAGAGAAGCAGTGACTGGAAAATGTAAGACATGCAAAAAACTCCCTGTTGTCTGAGCTAAAAGTGGTAAGGCCGACTACCAGAGGTCCCTATTTGTCAACTACGAAAAACAAGCACACAAGAATGCAGACAAACAGACAAAAACAGACATAAAGGTACAGACTGACACACAGGCAGATAAACAAAGAGATTATGTATAACTGACCTGTTGTCTGAGGCGTAGGTGGTAAGGCCGGCTGTCAGCAGGTGAACATCCCTGGCCTTCACCCACGACACCTGCCATCACCACACAGAAGATTATTATATGGTTAATAATAATAATAATAATAATAATAATAATAATAATAATGATAATAATAATAATAATAATAATAATAATAATAATAATGATAATAATAATAATTATAATAATAATAATAATAATAATAATAATAATATTATTATTATTATTATTACTGCAACTGTTTCAACTGAATCTAAAGCTTTAAATGGCTGGTACAAAGGTTTCTTATATTCTGAAAATTTCTCTACCACCTGATTTAAAACCTGAATATTCCAAATCCTGCCTGTTCTCTTTGCTGATTTGCATCTAATGCAGGACTAATACGATTCGTTAGGACTTTCGTGACAGGTTTGTACACAACGGGTGCAAGACTAATTGGACGGTACAGTAATTCTATACGTCTTTGATGTCACCTTTTTCTTGTGAAGCAGAATAGGCACATATTTCCAAGATTTGAGTTCAGCTCTGAATTTTATATATTTCGTAAATAACTCTGCTAGTTCATATAAGATCAGCAATAATACCATTACCACCTGCTGCTTCACCCGTCTTTACTGCTGTCAAAGTGTTCTCAGCCTCATCTAACGAAACGCTGGGGATGACCGTGTCGACTATTTTTCCAGCCTCTAGTAACTTTTCGAATATGGTACTGCTACTATAAAGATTTATTGACCGAGCGAGAGCAAGGACAACTTACTTCAGCCGAAATTTACTTAAGAGTGTTACGAAATGTTTAGCTTGGGCTGTAAAAAAAGTATCCCTCATTTGGGGGGATTTCTGTATGCTACTATAGTACAGGTTGGGCTGTAAAAGTATCCCTCATCATTTGAGAAGATCTCTACGGGCTACTATCGCCATTTTGGAAGATCTCTAACAGCATTAAGGTGTGCAGTATTACCAGAGTGTGTCAAAATTCGCACCAGGCGAGCTTGGACACGTTCCACATCTTCAGTGTGGACGTCTGTTTCATAGTATAACTATTTGGACCACTTCATTTCTGTTGTTCGATACTTCCCCACGAGAGTTTCTGGAAGAAGGCATTTGGTTTATTTATGTATAAAGCCTTCACCTGGTTGCCTTCAAGCTTCCTCCATTCCTTAAAGTTACTTCAGTTCTGTTCATGATAAACTTTCCAATATCATCATATTTCTTTTTGTCAGTCCTGCGAAGCAGGATAGCAGGCTATTACTTTGACAAAGCACCCTATACCGTAGCGCTATACTCAGGCTCTGTGTGTGTGTGTGTGTGTGTGTGTGTGTGTGTGTGTGTGTGTGTGTGTGTGTGTGTGTGTGTGTGTGTGTGTGTGTGTGTGTGTGTGTGTGCTTTAACTCCATCTAAGTTATCTGACAGATTTCAATGAAACATCCCAAATAAATTTGTCGGGTTCCTGGAAAGGTCTTTCACTATATACAGTTTTCTAGTCATGATTTTTTGCACATGGATTTCATTGAAACTTTTTCGGGTCAGCTGGGCTGGTTACTTGATAATGTCCTCCACTACATAAAAATTTAGACTCCAATTTTATCAGGGGTCGACGCCCCTCCAGAACTATAACGGGTACAATATAAGGGAAGGAGCACATATATGACTTTGATATCTTAGTTCATGTTAAACAATATACTCTCATCCATAAAGCGATATTTGGAGCGCGTGACCCCCCCCCCCACTGATTTTTGTGGAGTCAGCCCCTTTCCCAAAAATATAAACAATAAAAAATGGGGGAAAAGTTTGAATGAAACTTATCAGGTGAGTTCATTTGGTTACTGGGAACAATTTTCCATCCCTGCTTTTAGGGAGGGTCAGTCCCCTTCACCTAAGTAATAATTCTAGAACTAGTGAGGGGAGGGCAGATAAAGCTTTGATAGTTTAGTACATGTTGTGCAAAAGCCTCTCATCCATTATGCGATATTTGGAGAGCGTGAACCTCCAATGTTTCTTTGGGCGTCAGCCCCGCCCCCTCCACCCCCCAAAAAAAAGATTATCAGGAACAGGGAAAGGAGAGCACACGGTTTTATACAAAACCAGCATACATGCCGCAGGATTAGGTATGCAGTTTCCATGTTTTGTATAAATTCGCAAGATGAAATTGTACGTCGATATTTGAGGAGCATGGTCAACCCCCGATAATTCTTGTGGGGGTCGCTTCCTACGAACAATATAAAAAATCAGAAACAAGCGATATATCTGAATAAAGTTTCCCAGGTGAGTTCGTCTGCATACTGCAAAGGTCTTCCACCCTATACAGTTTTCCAACCATGATTTTTAGAGAGGATCAGCCCAATCACCAAAGACAAAAATTCTCAGAAAGAGTGAAAGAAGGGCAGATACGGCTTTGATATGTTACTATACGTTGTACAATGGACCGTCATCGATGGTGTGATATTTGGAGAATATGAACCCCCAGTGATTATTTGGATATCACGCCAACCCCCCAAAAAAGAATAGAAATAAAGGTTCATTTAAGTACATGGATTCAACGAAATCGACATACTTTCCCAAGATTGGGTACGGTATGCAGTTTCCATGTTTTCTCTGAATGCACAGGAAAAACAGCACGTCTATTTTATTGATGTATTTTCTTTTGTTTGGCTAGTTTAATGGGCCTCGCCTTGATCTTGCAATCATGTTCCTTCCTTTCTTTAGAAATTCCTTTGTACTCTCAGGGAGCCTGCTGTTGTTGCCTCGTGGTTTTCTGCCTCCTATTTCTAAAGCTGCTTCGTTTACTATTCTCGTAAAGTTTTCGTTCATTTGTTCTGTGTCGGTATTTACGTCATTCATCAACTGTGAGTATTTATTCTGAATTAACAAGCCAAATTTTGCTGTCTTCTTCCTCACTGCTACAAGGTTTGGCTGTGTCCTTGGTATTTGCCTCTCCCTTTTTCTTTGGAGATCTTGTAATACGTATATCGTTTCCTATCTTTACTCTATTCAGTGCTATTTTGTTTTTCACTGTACCAGCATTTGCTTTGTCAGTGAGAATGAAGACTGTTTCATTATCTATTTCATTATTTGGTATCTTCCAAGTCCACTTCCTACTTTGTTTCTTTCGGGAGAACGTGCTCAAACTGTTCCTTTCATCAAATTCCACAGCTTGCCACGTCTCATATTCTGAATACCATTCCTAATGCCCAGCTGCAGTCACACCTACTCTTTTCTTGCCAGGCTTTTCATCAAAGTCTCCCATCACAGATGTTTTCTGGGTTTTGGTTCCTCTACATCTTTATAGAATTTTCTACTTCCTCATCATCATAAGCTGACGTTGGTGTGTATTCTTGGATTAATACCACCTTTTACCTCATGTTCAGTTTATATTAGGTAGATAGATAGATAGATAGATAGAAAGATAGATACGCAGACAGACAGACAGACAGATAGGTAGGCAGGTATACCGATAGCTAGATAGATAGATAGACAGATAGACAGACAGACAGGTAGATAAATAGATTGATAAATAGATATAGATACATAGAGGAGGCGGTGGCTCAATCGGCAGAGAGGTGGACTGCAGTCCTACCGGACCCAGGTTCAAATCTCGGCTGGGGCAGGGAACAGTTTAAAGATGTGAATTTCTTAAAAAAAATCAGACTTTACTGATCTACCAGAAGACCCGCGGACATGTCGTAAAAATACCTCCGCTAATACCAATACATTAGTCCTGTATGAGACAGCCCTAGCATGTATTCAATATGGTCGGTGGGTGTTAGCGCCGAAGTGGTGACATATAGAGGTGTATGGCATGTAGGAGGACTACTGGGCCTTGAGAGCAGGCTGTAAAGCCTATGCCCAGAGTCGGAAACATTAAAAAAAAAAAAAAAAAAAAAGATATTCTACTGTAGGAGGCACCGCTAAACGTGAATATAAACCAAGTTCGTCTTGTTTATCTGAGATCCGGGGACAAGAGCGATCTCCTGTGCTAACGAGATACTGGCAAGCTCTGTTCACGTCAATGACACAGGTATCCGTTGTGGTGGGGAGCAGTGGCGTCAAAGGCTAACAGCAACGTAGTCCAGTCACCCAAACACTGAAGTGATAATTTGCGAGTCATGGTGGGACAATCACGTTCAAGGTATGAGGTATAGTGTACACAAATTTGTGTGTTGTGCCTCATATCGACATACGAGTCTGTACCAAGCTGTGAGTAAAATCTAGTTTAAGTCTTCGGTGAAGTATTAAACAGAATCACGAACCTTAACTCCGCTGCTTGGTTACCGGTAGTTTTGATTAGTAAGTAGACAGCAAAACTATACTAGCTGATACAGAAAAATTCAAATTTTGTCAATTCCTAACTAAAAAGAAAAAAAAATGCATCGGCACGTTTTGCAGTTACTAATATGCGTCGGGTCGATGCCACTGTATCCAGAGTGAGTCTGGCGCGGTGGTTGAGGACCTGTGGTGTAGGTGGCAGCGGAGCTTCACGCTGGTCTTGTTATCCCAGTGGCATGGGATGAAACGTGTTGTGGTTGTTGTGCTTTATTAACTAGTGTGTCCAACCTGCCTGTCTCCACCGAAGTACACACACAGCACCACAAACCCAGCCTGGAAAACCATACTAGTTGGTGACACAGTGGAAATGAGTTATTTGAGAGGAGCCTGTGGAGTCACGTGGAGAGACAGGCTGACGAATGAGGATATAAAGGAGCGTTGTGGTGTGGATGTGGATGTGATAGGAAGCGTTATGAGGAACACACTGAGGTGGTTTGGCCATGTGGAGAGGATGGAGGGTGAAAGACTGACGAAGAGAGTGTATATGAGTGAGGTGGAGGGGGGAAGAGGGATGGGGAGGCCGAGGATGAGATGGAGGGATGGGGTGGAGAGGTATATGAGAGAGGGGTGTGTGAGATGGGAGCAGGGCAGTGAAATGGCGGGGAACAGGGCGACTTGGAGGCGATTTGTTTGTGGTCACCCCAAACGGGATTGAGGCGTCTGGCAATAGATAGATAGATATATATATATATATATATATATATATATATATATATATATATATATATATATATATATATATATATATGATTGCTTAATTATTTATTTAAATATTCAAGGAAGAAGGAACCAAAGCTAGAAGCCCGTAAGAGTGTTCTTTCCAAGAAAAAACAAAAAGAAGGTAACAGAGCCAAATTCAAAGGTCTGTTCATTTCGAGTTGCCTAAACACACTGCGTTTGAAAGACTGAAGGTCATAGGCAGTAGGAAATACAGGCAGTAAAAGACAGTTCCAGAGATGACCTGTTGAATACATGAAGGACTGAGTGTAACGCTTAACTCTTGCATTAGAGAGCCGGACACAAAAGGGATGAGTGTTTGTTGCTAGACGAATGATAAGCATCCGCCATAGTGGTAGGGGGTTGCAAGCAGACAATTCGGAGGGGCAGTGACCATTGAAGTAGCGACAGAAAAGAGATAAAGATGCAACATTGTGGTGAAGAGACAGAGGTTGAATAGAGCCAGTAAGAGGAGGAGAGTTAATGAGACAAAAAGCCTTTGACTCAGCCTTGTGTAGAGCTGTATGTGGGGAGCCTCCCCACACATGATAGTTATACTCTAAACAGGGGCAAATAAAACCCTTGTATAAAGTTAACAACTGTGAATGGGTAAAGAAGGCACAGAGTCGGCTTACCATACCTAATTTCTTGGAAGTAGATTTTACAAGAGGGATAATGTGTTCTTTCCAAGATAAATCCCGGGAGATTGAAACCCAAAGAATGTCTAAAGATGATGCAGGATAGAGTAGGATATCCTGCGGAAGATTTAGACGAGTTGAAAGATGTATGAACTGAGTTTTTGAAGCACTGAAAACAATAAGATTACTTTTACCCAAGTCAGAGATATGAGCCAAGTCAGACATTAGGTGTGCCATAGCCTCATCCTTTGTTCGTTGAAATAAATGCTTATATGGATGCTGCGGGAAACGATTGGAAAGGTGAAGAGTCCAGTCATCAGCATATGAGTGGATAGGATTATATGTACAGCTTTGGTCATTGATGAATAGGAGGAAGAAGGTTGGTGATAGGACAGAGCCCCGAGGAAACACTATTGATTGCTCTAGGACAGAGATGTCAAACTGGTGGCCCGTAAGACACATTTTGCCCTAGAAGAGGAAAAGAGTGGCCCTCGATGACTTAAGAAACAATGAGAAATAACAAATAGGAAATTCCATATTATCAAGTGAACAAACATTACAGCACTGATAGGAAATATTTATTGATAATTTAATGGATGAAAATGCCATTTGAATAATTTAGTGCTGAACGAAACCTTTATCTAAATATTATCAATAACTTGAAGCAGAAGCCAGTGCCACTGCAAGGGTTACTAAGCGTACCAAACTTATCTGAACGTTTCAATAGGATGTGGCTTTGCCGTATTATACATTATAATTACGTAGACTTGGCCCTCAAATGATCCACAGAAGTGAAGTGTGGCCCTTGGAAAGGATTGAGTTTGACACCACTGCTCTAGCAGAGGTGGAGATTCATGTAAACATTTTGTTTAAGAAATACTGTATTATGATCTGTTTTGTGTGTGTGTGTGTGTGTGTGTGTGTGTGTGTGTGTGTGTGTGTGTGTGTGTAATAAACCTAGCTGCCTTAGTGTGATGTGTCCAAAGCTGCCAGTATATAGTTGTGTTTGGTGGGTCCCATACAGCAGCACAGCATTACAGCGTTGAACGAACTATACAGCATGTTGCAGGCTGTTTGAAGTCTCGTGAACAGCTGAGTAAGTTTGTCCTTAACAGCCCCAGTTTGCGGATTGTTTAGGGACAGCTATGGTCTATACAGATATTATTTTGTACAGTTCGTGGAGTTAATCATCAAGGAATTTTGGAATCTGACAGATGATACTGTAGATCTTGTGTATAGACGAAACTTAATAGGATGTTTGAGTGAAAGCGGGGGAACCTATGTAATTTCCATTTGTTTGGCCGGAACGGTATCTAGCAAGTGTGTTTCCGCTGTTCTAGAGCGTCATATTGAAGGAGTCGACAGTCTTTACAGTTCATAAGTCGTTTGCACTGAGTCTTGCGGCAGAGTTCAGTGTTGGCAGCAGAAGGTTATAATCTCTGGTGGGAGGAGAAGGAAGCAGAGAACGCTTGCCTGGGAGACACTCAGAGAAGAAGGGACAGAGTCGGAAGAAGCGCCATCATTGTTTGCTGAGTCCCGTCATTGAGAAATGCAATGACCCACTGAAGCACAGGTCCTTCAGTACTGAAGTACAATAATATATTAAATTAGTTAGTCAGGGACGCAGCCAGAAGTCATCATTAGTCTTTGAATATTCTATCTGTCTATAGCCAGACGCCAGAATGACGTAAAAAGTGGTCGCTTGTCTTTGAGTTAGTTGTTTTATGGGAAGGGGCACTAACTCTCTGCCAACTCACTTGTTGACCCCCAACAGAACAATGTATCGCTTCCTGGAATTTAGATGAATTAATGCATTGAGCATAAAATAGAAAGGCTACCCTTCTGGATGCAATCATTTACAGCTTGATGCATAAATAAAAAAAAATTAAAACCACAAGTTTACACGTATTCCTGGATTTGTTATATACATTATGAACTACAGGTTTTTCTCTTCGAGAGAGGGGAATGGGCAGGGAGGAAGGAAAGGAAGAATAGAATGCCGCCTCGAACTCGAAACTCCTGGCAGGACTGTCTCCATGGTTTTTGTACTTTGGATCCGAAACTGTTTGTCATGGTAGTCAGGGTGGTATGCTGTGGGATGAATGACTTGCGAATAAAAGTTTTTATTTTTTTTTTTATAGCTATAATATGATAAAGAATTTAAATACTCTTGAAATGAAGGATTAAAAGTGAGAATCGTACATATAATAATCTTCCCATAAAATGTACAAAACTACTGGTACACCGAGTGGTAAAAAGAAATCCTGGTATCATCTAACATGTAAAGATCAATCCACATAATTCACTTACTGAAAACAGCAGCTCATCCACCTTGAATAAGCTACATCCGAAATGCCGAGTGTGTTTACATTTCCTTCTCACTGGAGCGGCTCAAATATGACCTGACTATACTGAACTGCTTATATCTGATCTGAGTAAACAACCCTCACCAACAGACCTACCACGGAATTCACAAACAAACCTAATAAGGCCTCTGCATCCAAAGGGGGTCATGCACCAAAAATAAAATTTTACACGAGAGGCTTGTAAAGGTCAACAGAGTGTTTGCAACTGTAATTTCGTTACTTATTGACGTCCAGTGCTTATTTTGGTATCAAATTACAGCTTAACACCTGAAGTGTATGAATCTGATAGAAGATACAGCATTTTGTGAAAAAATAATGTATCTATTGCTTGTTGTTACAGTTGCATAATTTTGCACCCTTATTGAACTTTACAAGCCTCTCCTGTTGCGAAATATTACAATAATATCAATATTAATATTGTTAACAATAGTCGATAGCATGGGCAGCATAAAAGCATCATAAAAATACCGGACAAAAATGATACTAGCACTACTACTACTACTACTACTACCACTACTAGCAATAATACAGCCCCACACAACATTCCTCCTCTTCCTCCACACACATTAACACTTTTTCTATCTCTTTACACAAAATTAATGCCCACAGTCACCCATTAGTAGTGAAGAATGCAGTACAGATCCAGTAGTGCCATGTAGTGCCATAGTTTTCCTCCGTTATCCATACCCCGTCATCCAATATCCAGGCCAGCGTCGTCAACTGGGGTGGTCAAGACAGGTGAGGTGTGACACTATAGTGCCATGTAGTGCCACAGTCATCCTCCATTATCCATAATCTGTCGTCCATCCAGGCCACAATGGGGAACTTCCTTGTTACAGCCGATGCTATTACATCTGAGTAATCCTTAGTACTTGACAGGTAGTTCGTCTTCCTGATTTTCTTTTTGATGTTGCTGAAGTCCCAATCACAGGGCATGTACGAGTGGCTGGACTTCAGGAATACAAACTCCACCTGCACAGACACCTACCCTGCCACCACCACCACCTCCACCGTGCGCACTACACTGGACATGCTAGCCTTTGGATGCAGAGTTTGCCTAAAGTCTAGGCAGCTGCGTGCAGGTTTGGACGTGGGAATGTTGAACGAAGTACGACTTTCAACCCTATGTCCAGTGTTGGAAGGGGGTCATTTCCACATCCAACCGTTAAACTATACTCAGTTTTTTTTATCGAGGCGAAGATGCACTTGACACATTGGTGATGATTGGCTGAATGCAACATTACTTCATAATCTCTTTATTATTAATTGACAACATATATCTGATGGGGAAATTTGAGTTAGTAAATGTTATTCGGACATGTTGTATTCAGCCAATAGTCACCAACCTATCAAGTGCACCTTCGCCTCAATAAAAAAAACTGAGTATAGTGCTCTCTGGTGCTATCAGAAAACTGGCCGGGCCGGCACTTGACCCCCTTTGGACGCGGAGGCCCACCTATGATCAATCCCCAGTCGTATCTAAGAACCATTTTCTTAAGAAGGGGAAAAACAGGAAAGCACAGAATCTTTCCATGTTTCTAGATCTTTCCCCCAAAATGAAAACGTTGCAACAAGAATTTTTCGTGTGTGTATTTATGACTCCGTCTGTGGACCCAGATTAACCAGTCAGCTCTTGGTTGAATTCCTTGTAAAGGTTAGGACTTGTTTTTGTTAAAAGGAAGAGTGCAGAGTCTTAACTTGCATTTTGTCCTTTCAGGAGAGACACATTTTAGTTGCCAGACATAAACCATAATTGAATTTAATATTGTTTGTATATCCAACCACTGATCTCTTACCCTCTCTATTACATGATCTGTTCGAATAATAATACTCTTATGAAATAAACCTTTGTAATTTTATCTTGAACGCAGCATTTTTGTAAAGTAACTGACTCATGTAATCAGTAAAAAATGAACAATTAACAGCAAATAGAAGGAAAAAACTGCAAGAAATATAATTACAGACTATTTGTGCTTAAAACAAAATCTGAATGGTATAAGATTATAGAGTTAAGGTATAATAGTAACAGCCATTCACATTATACTCCTTCCTAGGTGTAGGGGTGCGAGGCTAGGCTCTAGTTGTCCAATACACTTCTAGGTAGGAGATCATCCCAGTCCCCTTCGCGGCATTACATAGTCGACAAACCACCGGTCACTTCGTGAGGCTCGGACCTATGTAAGGCCTTCAGTCTGACTAGAGCTTAGAAACCATTAGAACAGACAGTAATATTAACAGTAGTGGTAGTAGCAGTAGTAATCCTCATCCTCATCCTCATCCTGATCTCCATTCCCACCATAAGGCGGGGTAAGAAGCAGCAGCGTCCAGACAGCCAAAGTTTGCCCAGTTCAACGGGCCACGCTTCCATTCACTCATTATTCAAGCCCACGGAATCCTGGCTCCATCTGATATGCCAAAAGGTTTCACCACCTGCTGTAGCTTCACATATACCTATCCGACAGAGTCAATCCGAACCCTGTCACGTTAAAAAGGGGAGCCAAATCACTGGTCATGCGCTTTTCCGCACAGAATTCATCCAGCTAGCTAGATCTCTTGTCAGTCACTTAGCCTCACCAACTTCCATACCTCTCTTCCTCACCCGATCATCCACCATATTGCTCCACCTTCTTCTTGGCCTACCTCGCCTCCTCCGTCCTTCAGGTTTGTTCAGATATACCTTTTTCAGCATTCTACTGTCATCCATTCTCTCCACATGATCATACCATCTCAGTACACTCACTTCAATTCTGGTGTCCACAGACTTCCTCACTCCGCATCTTTCACGAATCACATTATTCCGTATCTTATTCACTTCCCGTACTCCACATACATTCTTCAACAGTCCCATCGCCACTGCCCTTATTCATGACTTTTCATTTTCATGACATACCATAGTCTCACATCCATATGCTAAAGTTGGCACTAGCATTCCTTCATGTAAGCCTCACGCAGCTGCAACACTCAAGCCTAAGTTTCTTATCAAGGCCTTCATAGCATCGGTTATTTTCCTTGTTTCACTCTACTTTCCACTTCTTTTGCACATTTTCCTCCCATTTCTATAGCTGTACCCAGGTATTTGAACTCTCTCACCAATTCCAGTCTCTCTCCATCCACTGTAACATCACACTGGGAGTCATCTTCTCTCTCGATTACAATCACTTTACTCTTTTCTACATTACTCTCCAGGCACGGCGCTCACAGACATCAACAAAAATCTGCACTAGTCTACCAAGCTTTCCTCGGGTATTTGCAGGTAGTACTGCATCATCAGCATACATCAAATTTGAGATATTCCATCCATCACCATTCATTACCAACAAAATTCCTCTTTCTATTACTCGTGTTTTTACTTCTCTCATCACCCCATCCATAAACAGTATATACTAAACAACCATGGGGACATCACACAATCTTGTCACACGCCCACACTGATCGTGAACCATTCACTTAGATGCCCATTTATCCTTACACATGCCTCATTACCATCATAAAAACTCTTGATGGCATATAGCAGCTTACCATCTACATCGTACATGCGCAAAACCTTCCACAATCTTTTTCTGTCTACATTGTAGTATGCTTTTTCCAGATCCATAAATGCCATAAACACCTTATAGTACTTCTCACAAGCCTTCTCCACTATCTTTCTCGCTGCGAATATGTGATCCACACATTCACTGCCACTCCTAAAGCCACCCTGTTCGTCACTCACTAGGCCTTCTGATATCTCTCTTACTTTCTCCATAATAATTCTTCCATATACCTTCCCTACAACTCTCAGTAGACTTATGCCACAATAATCCTTACACTCACTTTGCTCACCTTCATTTTCGCACAGGGGTACAATCATAGTCTTTTTTCCACTCTACTGGCATAGTTTCATTCATCCATGCCTTCCTACCTTTCTCCAACAAACGCTTCATTCCGCTCTCTCCACCACACTTAATCAACTCTGCATACACCTCATCAACCCCAGCTGCTTTCCCATTTTCAGCAGTTTCACAGCGTTCTTCACTTCTGCGAGTGTCACGTCTCCTGGCACTGCATTCCTTCTCTGCACACACCTCAAACCAGTCATTTTCTCAGCCGCTGTGCTCTCTCCATTCCAATTCATCAGACTTTCATAATATTCTTTCCATCTGGCCCATAAGTCATCCCCATGGGTTAATAATCTACCACTAACATTGTTCACACTTCCACATTTCTTTCCACTGTCACTTCTACATTTTCGCACCTCTTTCCAAAATAACATCCTACTTTCAGAGTAATTTGCATTTTTTTCCCCCTAGATCACCAATTACCTCCTTCTTTTTCCTCTTCAGTAGTCTCTTTACGTGCTTCTTGCTCTCAATATATTCAGTTCTTATTGCAGTTGAACCCCTGTCCTGTATCCACTCTAGTCACTTCATCCTTTTTTCCTTCACTGCTCTCTTAATCTATTCTCCCACTCTTGCCACATCACACACCGCTTTAGCATTCCTAACTAAGGAATCCCTAATGCATTGCACATGTTGTCCAGATCCATTTTATTCCAATTCACTGATTCCATCTCCTCCCCTACTTAGGTCCTGTATTCATCTGCCATTTCCTTAATCCTCAGCTTCTCGATTTTCAGTCTCTCTCCCTGACTGCTCTTTTCTATCTTGGTCCACCTCACTCCTCTCAGCTTGATCTTGCATACCGGGATCATATGATCTGACAAACCTCCACATCGTCCTCTCACCGCCCTTGTATCAGCAACACTTCCCACCATCGATTTTTATTACTAGCACGTAATCAATCAAGCTTCTTTCAACACGATCATCATTCCCTCTGTACCATGTATATTTATGTGCATTTTCATTTTTGAACTAAGCATTACAAATGCACAACCTACTTCCCTCACACATGTCCTTCAGTCGCTTTGCGTTACCATTCTCTCCTGGTACTCCAATACTATCCATCATATCATTCACATGACCTGTGCCTACTCTCCCATTCAAATAGCCCATAGCAAACGCTTTATGATTCCTGGGCATTTTTCCGACTATTACATCCAGCTGGTTCCAAAACCTGTCTTCCTATTTCACTTCAGTCATCACACTGTGCATACGCTACAATCACTGCCACTTTCACCCTCCCAAACTTGAACTTGACATGCATATATCTCGAGCTGACACATATGTAATCTTTCATTCCACTCCGCCACACTTCATTCTTCCACAAAACAACTCCTTCCTTGCATCTTCCTCGCCCATTCATGCCCGATCTTACACATTTCACACCCTCCCACTCCTCCACTTCACACCCTTTCATCTTTGTTTCACACAATGCCATCACAGCATATCTCGCACACCTGAACACATTCACTACTTCCACCCTCTTACTCTCCTCATTCACACCTCTCACATTCCACCTGGCCATGCCAGCCTGCCCGTTTCATTTGATTGATTGATTGTATTAATTAAAATCTGGCGGCCCAACTGCCAGGGTCATATGCCGCCGGGCCCATTTCGAGGCCCAATAACAACAACAATAATAATAATAATAATAATAATAATAATAATAATAATAATATTAATGATAAATGAGCAATTTCTTCTTGTGCATTCGGAAAAAAAAAATGGAAATTGCATGCCCAATCCTGCGATATGTATGCCGATTTCGTAGTAACCTGTGTACTCATTTGCCCCTGTTTATGATCGTTTTTGTTTTTAGGAGGGGGCTGACTCCTCCATGAATTACTGGAGGGAGGGGTCGCGCTCTCCAAATATTGCATAACCGATGAGAGTTCTTTGTACAACTTGTGCTAAGATATCAAAGCCATATCTGCCGTCCTTTTACTACTTCTCAGCATTTTAATTTGATGACGGGGCTTACTCACCTAAAAATCATGGTTGGAAAACTGTATAGAGTGGAACACCTACGGAGGAACCAGACGAACTCACATGGAAGTCATTCAAACCCATCAAATAACTTAGAAGTTAACACACACACACACACACACACACACACACACACACACACACACACACACACACACACACACACAGGGTGAATCTCGCGCAATGGTATAGGGCGAGTCGCCGATAATGGTACCATCATGGTTCGCAGACCTGTGTGTGTGTGTGTGTGTGTGTGTGTGTGTGTGTGTGTGTGTAATGCAGAAAAAAACTGAAGATGGTCGGAATTGGGTCCCAGATGGGCCAGTTTTCAGTTTCATGTCGATAGATAGAATCTGAAGGAATGTTTTGTCCCCTGATCATCATCCTCAGTGGTGTTATATTAAGGGGCATATCCATGGAATTTCATGCTTCGACACAGGAGCACCTCTCCTTTAGGCAAGTGCTTTATCACATAAATCGACGGTTGCAAGCAAAGCGAAGCGCAGTTTAGAAACAGGAGTTCCCCAACCTGACAGCACAAAACACGGTGTTGGCTTGTATTATCTTTACACCTCACTCAAGTCTTCTAATAATCTGTAGGTCAGGTTATCGTGCCTTATCCATGTCTGTCTCTTAAAAGGAAATATGAGACCAATTTTTATTTCACTAAAAATTAGTGACGAAAATATTTATATATATTTGGGCAACTCGTAAGGTTGTGGCACAAAAGAAGAAAGCATACAATGAATGGATGAGAAATAGGGGCGTGGAAGAAGTTGAGAGGCGGAAGAGAGAGTTATATGTAGAAAGAAAGAGAGAGGTGGAAAGATTAGTAAGAGAGAGTAAGAAGAGAGTGGATGAGGAATTTGGAAGGAATTTGAGTGTAAAGTGGAGGGACTGTAAGAAAATGTTCGGGAGAGAGGTGAAAAAAGTAAGACAGGGTGGAAGTGAAGTTAGCAGGGGAGTGAAAGATAAAAATGGTAGATTACTAGTGGAGAAGGGAGAAAAAGTGAGCAGATGGAGAGAACACTTTAAGGAATTGTTGAACATAGAGGATGGAAGTAATGCGAATATAAGTGGCTGGGGAATGGCTGGGAGAAGGAGGGAGGTGAGAAGACAGGAAGAAATCAGTAGGATAGAAGTTGTGGAAGCAATGAAGAAAGTTAAATCGGGGAAAGCCCCAGGAATTGATGGAGTGTGTGGTGAAATGCTGAAGCATGGGGGAGAGATAGTAGTAGAATGGATGTGGAAGATGTGCAGATTGGCCTGGGAGGAAGGTAGAGTCCCGGAGGACTGGAAGTCAGGTATAATTATTCCCTTGTACAAAGGAAAAGGGGAAAAAGAAGTGTTTGGTAATCATAGGGGCATTTGTCTTCTTAGTATAACAGGAAAAGTGTATGGTAGGATACTTATAGACAGAGTCAGAGAAATAACAGAGAAATTAGTTGGAGAAGAACAGGGAGGCTTTAGGAAGGGAAGAGGTTGTGTAGATCAGATATTCATTCTTAGATCTTTAGTGGAAAAGTTTCTAGAGAAGGGAAAGAAGTTGTATGCGGCTCTCATGGATTTGGAGAAAGCATATGACAGAGTGGATAGACAAGGATTGTGGAAAGTGTTAAGAATATATGGAGTAGATGGGAAGTTGTTGAATGCTGTGAAGAGTATGTACGATGGTGCGAAGGCTGCAGTGTGTGTGGATGGTGAACTAAGTGAATTTTTCTCTTTGAAAGTTGGTTTGAAACAGGGATGTGTCATGTCTTCATGGTTGTTCAATTTGTACATGGATGGGGTAATAAAAGAGGTACAAGGTAGGGTAGTGGATGTTGGAGTGGCCCTGGTGAGAGAGGATAGTTTTTGGAAACTCCCTGTACTGCTGTTTGCAGATGATACTGTGTTGTTGAGTGAAGACGAAGGGGAGCTGCAGGGCTTGGTGGATGAGTTTGAGAGAGTGTGTAAGAAACGGAATCTAAAGGTGAATGTAGGGAAGAGTAAAGTGATGGTCTTTGAGAGAGGTGAAGTTAGTGAATGTACAGCGAGGTTGGATGGTGAGGAATTGGAAAATGTGAGTACGTTTAAGTACTTGGGTAGTGTGATGAGTAAGGATGGAGGTTTGGAGGGTGAAGTGCTTGAAAGGGTACAGCAGGGAAGAAAGGTTGCTGGTTCTTTGAAAGCAGTGATAAGAAACAGGGAAGTGAGCATGGAAGTGAAAAAGTTACTAACATGACAGTATTGTGATACCAACTCTAACGTACGGAAGTGAAGTTTGGACATTGTTGGAAGGACACAAGTCAAGAGTGAGAGCAGTGGAAATGAGTTATTTAAGAGGAGCCTGTGGAGTCACGTGGAGAGACAGGCTGACAAATGAGGATATAAAGGAGCGTTGTGATGTTGATGTGGATGTGATAGGAAGCGTTATGAGGAACACACTGAGGTGGTTTGGCCATGTGGAGAGGATGGAGGGTGAAAGACTGACGAAGAGAGTGTATGTGAGTGAGGTGGAGGGGGGAAGAGGGAGGAGGAGGCCGAGGAAGAGATGGAGGGATGGGGTGGAGAGGTATATGAGAGAGGGGTGTGTGAGTTGGGAGCAGGGCAGTGAAATGGCGGGGGACAGGGCGACTTGGAGGAGATTTGTTTGTGGCCATCCCAAACGCGATTGAGGCGTCCTCCAATAGATAGATAGATAGACAGTAAGGTTCGCATGTTCAAAAATCCGCTGCCGGACATAAGTGACAGTAATTGTGATGAAATAATGGCTAGCCGTGAATGAAAACTCCACACACAGCTTGAATTTCAGTATAATTTGTTTCTGATGGATTTTTAAAACCTACAACAAAGTTATCTATGAATTACAACCTTGTTATTCCACTGCTGAGGACGAATGGTGCCTAACCTTTGCTAAATATAATACTGTACTACTGTTATCTTGGCACACGTTTAAATCGTTATAAAGTTTATCACCTGCAGTTTTCTGTATTCAGACGTAGCTAGGATATTTGAAAGATGAGATAACCAAGCTTAATTCCTGAGGGAGGGGGGGAATCAAGGAAAACTGTAAAGGAGTCTCCCCTCATAGTTTGTGCGGACACTGAGGTGGCTAGGAATATCAAATATTTCAGGGTAACTAGTCAGTATCTATACTGCTCCGCTTGCTATGCCATTGTTTCTCTAAAAGCTAGGTATCTTAGCGCGATTTTGTATATGGAACACGTAACAAAAGTCCTATTGTATTAATCAACATCCTCATTCGTGTTGATTAAAGTTTCTCACTGACCAGACTTTCTTCAGCCAGATTCACCTTTTTAGCTCTAAGATTTTTCTGGGTCTCATCTTTTCACTTTTGTAAGACTCTGTGCATGGTGATGCAAGTCTCCCTTTTTTTTGTCATGTCAACAAAATGTTTTAAAAAGTAATATGGTGCTTTTTCGCTGTTACCTTGCTTTTTAGCTATCATACGATGGATTTCCCAACTTTAAAAATGGTCTCCCTCAGTCATGTCTTCAAGTATTGTCATGGAGGAAGTGCAGATGTCCTAAAGAGGGACATTGATGGGATTTTAAAATGTCATCGCCAAACATAATTATGTTGTAGCCCAAGAAATTTGAGGGGTCCGAGGGGATTTCCTTGTACTGTACATTTGGGGTACAGCGGCATAGCAAGCAGTCTGACTATGTGGGGATGTGGGGAGGGAAGTATATATATATATATATATATATATATATATATATATATATATATATATATGGGTCCAGTTTCTGTGAAAAGTAGGTCTATGATGGATTATGTCCATGAAGAAAATATATTTATGAGGAATATAGGTCAATGAAAGGAAGAAGAAAAAAAAACAGTCAAGGAAGGAAATAAAGTCCAGGGGAGAATGTAGGTCTTCTGGGAATTGGAATTAGATGCCGAGTGAAACTATGTATATATGCGGGAAAAACGGTCCATGGGGCTAAATACTCACGAGGGAACATTGGTCAGTGACGGGAAATAGCTTTACTGGAAATTAGGTCCATGAGGGAAAATAGGTCCATTAGAGAAAATAGGTCCTTGAGGGAAAGTAGGTCCATGAGGGAAAGTAGGTCCATGAGGGAAAATAAGTCCATGAATGAGGAAAGGGTAGATTCATGTGGGAAAACAGGTTCATGGGTGGAAAATCGGTCGACAGGTGGACAGTTGATTCATGGAAGAGAAATAGATCCTTGAGGAAAATTGGTCCTTGGTGGAAGTAGGGCCGTAATGGAAAATAGATCATAGTTAAATGGTTTAGTAGGCTGGTGGTGGATTGACCCTTCTGGACGTACCCGAAGACATGCTTATGTGCATGTTAGGTGTGTTATTACAAGACACATTGTGTACGCCCCGATGAACAACCTGCAAGTTAACTACTGAAAAGGATCACGATGGGGCACAAATTGCCATGAAGCAGTTTTTGGCTATGAGTGCCGCTTTAACCTCATTTTTAAAAACCTGAATATTCTCCCTATCCGCACTATCAAAACTATTCCACAGTTTAGTAATTCCCAGAACAAAACATACAGAGTATTAAGATGTATCATATATACCACCAGTATTGGCATCTGAATGTAATGAATATCTGGCCTCAACGAGTGGCTGAAAAAAGGTTGTGAAAGCTTAGTATATAAACACTAAATCTCCAGTGACAGGTAATATCTACACTTTGCCGTACTGACACATGGGGTCATAGTTTCAAAACAAATTACAACCTTTCACAGAATTTTACCCAATACAAAGATTTTCTTTCTCTTATAATAATCCAGTCTGAATATATTTTAATGGAATATTGTAAACTGCATGTTTTATGTAATGGAATGTGTCTCCCAACTGTGCTTGGCTTAGTTTGAACGCTTTCTCGACATCTTTTCCCAGTTTTTGAGTTGTGGCTTGCCCTAGGATTCATCGTGTCGATATCCCGTACCAAACGAGCACTGTGATTAACTGGACTATATGCAGTGTAGTCCCTCATTAGTAATGTGTGTTAATATGTAAGTCTTGATCATTCATTTTACCAAGGTTTTCCCCGTATGTTTTTCCCATTCATATCCGTAAGCTTGTTGATGTGAATCTTGCCCCTGGTTTTCTACCCCCACCTCTGCCTGACCCCACTCTCATCCCTCACATCCCTCACACCTCTCCACCTTCCAACACTCCAATACTGCATCATATCGCGCCATCTGTGGACAGTAAAATATACCTCTTCTACTACACCAGACTCAGGTGTTTATACACTGAGTGATGAGAGAGACAGAGAGACAGTCGAGGGGAATGGACTTTAGTACTGGATTGTACAGTACATACTGTGCCTGTCCTTGGGGTAATGAAATGTAATCTATTGGTCGTGTGTGTGTGTGTGTGTGTGTGTGTGTGTGTGTGTGTGTGTGTGTGTGTGTGTGTGTGTGTGTGTGTGTAGCCAAAACTGGAAAAAGGATTATGATAAAAACTTGGCAGGATGGTTGGAATGAAATTCCATATGGGCCAGTTTCAGTTTCATGCCGGTTAATATTTTCTAAAGGGGTGTTTTGGACCCTAATAATTATCCCCATTGATGTTACGTCCAGGTGGAAGACGTGGTGGGGCATTTGCATGGAGTTTCATGCATCTTTAGAGAGAGAGAGAGAGAGAGAGAGAGTGGGGGTGGGGAGGTGCTGGACATCTACAGGCCACTGTCTATTACCTCACTGGAGTAACGAACAGACACTTTTATTAAGCAGAAAATGGTGGTAGCTTTGGTTGTGGTAGTGGTTGTCATGGCCATGGTGGTGGTAGTCAAAATGATGATGGCGGCAGTAGCTGCGATGATGTTGGTGGTGGTAGCTGTGATGATGATGGTGGTGGTGGTTGCTGTAATAGCGATGGTGGCGGTGGTAGCTGTGGTAATTGTGGTAGGTGCAATGAAAATGGTGGTGGTAGTAGCTGTGGTGGTGGTGATGGTGTCAATGTAGTTGTGATGATGGTGGCTGTAGTGGTAGCTGTTAAAAATGTCTTCATTTGGGGAAGTGCTTTGCACATCCTCCAAAGCAAAGTATGGTTCAGAGAGGTCTCCCATTGGACGACTGAGTGGCCCAATTGGGCCCTGAGGCTTTGTAATAAAAAATAAAAAAAATAACTGGAAGCAGTGCCAGGGCACAGCCAATCCGTCCCAAGCAGTCATTTTAGTGTTGACGTATAAACACAACAGAATATCTAGCCAAAGATGTTACACAACAAATTTGGAGTAAATCGAGTGAAAATGTACGATTTTATGTCCATTCCAACCGTTAACTGGGGGGTGATCCCCCTGATGTAATGAGGCATGTTATAGGATGCAGATTTGAAAGATGCATCCATAGGTTTTGGTTTCATGTCGATATGACGAATTTAGGAGTCATTGCAAAAATAACTATTGTTTTCCTTTTTTTTTTTTTTTTTTTTTTTTTTTACATTTCGAGGGGCCTGCAGCCTGTGCCTTTGCCAAATTTGGCCCCAAATTTAATCAGGTGATCAGGTGGTCATGGCCCATCATCCCTGTAATTTTAGTCAATATCGCACCAGAACTTTTCGTATTAAGTTGTTAACAGACAGACAGACAGACAAACAAACGGACAGAAAAACCGAGTGAAAACAATACCTGCCCCCGAGCCCCTCAGGAGCGGGGATGGGTAATAATAATAATAATAATAATAATAATAATAAGTGGTGTCAGGCACACCAAACCTTGTCTGACAGCAGTTATTTTATTGCTGTTATATACCGAGTTGTTTCTGCCATTTACCGTCAGTGCACAATTAAAGTCTAAGGTAATGGCGCAAATGTTTTCAAGTTATGCCCTCTGAAAAGCCGTGATCCTGCATGTGGTCTTTCAAGGTCACTGAAGGTCAAAGGTCACACTGCCAAATGAAAGTTTATATGAGACTTCATGCATCTTCATAATAGTAAATATCTATCTTCAAAGAGTTTCGAGTTATAGCCCCCCTGAATATCTGTGACCTTGAGTTTGACCTTTCGAGGTTACTCATGGTCAAACGGAAGGTACCAATTTAAAACCCATAAGGTGTTTCTTATATGTTGATAACAGTATCTCTCTATCTTCAACCAGTTTCGAGTTATAGCCCCCTAAATATCCGTGACCTTGAGTTGACCTTTCAAGGTTATTCAAGGTCAAAGGTCTTGGTGCCAACTGAAAGCCCATATTACGAGTTCCTGTATGTTCATAATAGTAAATATCTTTATCTTCAACTGTTTTCAAGTTATAGCCATCTGAAAATCCGTGACCTTGATTTTGACCTTTCAGGGTCACTCGATTACCTTCAAAAGTTAATCACTTTCTTTGGGGACCAGTGCCCACGTATCCTGAGAATTTCATGTAATTTCATTCAGCCTTTTTTTGTACTATGGCTAACAAACAAACAAACAAACAAACAAACCCGATCAAAAACAATACCTCGTCCGACTCCGTCCGGGCAAGGTAATAATAATAACTAAAAAGCACCACAAAGAGCATACCTCCGCTAATGTAGTTGCCATTAAAAAGGATCCGGATCCGGATCCGCCCCCATATTTAATCTATTCTCTCTTGGCACACGGCCCACCCCTTCCAGAAAAATTCTTTGAAATTCAATGAGAGCTTTTGGAGATATCGTCTGGACGGACAGGCAAACACAGATGAATTTATAACCTCCTCCAACTTCTTTGGCGGAGGTAATAATAATAATAATATTGTAATAATAATAATAATAATAATAATAACTATTTTTATTATTATTATTATTATTATTATTATAGCAGCAGTAGTAGTAGTAGTAGCAGTAGCAGTAGTAGCAGTAATAAGAATAAGAATAAGAATAAGAATAATTAATTCTTCTTCTTATTATTATTATTATTATTACTATTATTATTATTATATTAGTAGTAGCCTAGTAATAATAATAATAATAATAATAATAATAATAAAGAAGAAGAAGAAGAAGAGTGAATTATTATTATTGTTGTTGTTGTTGTTATTATTATTATTATTATTATTATTATTAATGTTATCAAATATGCATGAGCTCAAAACGAATCAAAAGACGTTGGGGTTATGATATACTGTATACATACTGTGTAGTTGTGGAGGTTCTTGATGATGCATGTAAGGTGGGCTGTTTGTCCAGTGGGTGCGTGGGCGTAAGAGTGGGCGGAGGCCTTGAGGAAGAAGGGGCCCACTAGGGTGGAGTACTGTACTGACTGCCTCTTGTGAGCAGGCAGCTCGCTCGATGATCCACCGCGACCTGGATTAAATAGCAGAAGGAATATTGATTGAGTGAAGAAAAAAAATGCCGAGTACAAAGATATACGCAGAATTTTCCACGCTGACTAAAAATGTCTTCTTCATCTGGAATGCTGCACTGGACTCAGAGATTAACGCTATATTATGATGCTCATCACGAAGAAGTGCTGTGCAAAGATAATGAAGCACAGTATTTCTAAGGGTCGAAAATTTTCCAGCTCAAGGGGATGAATTATAATCTCATTAAAACTGTTCTCAATGATCCGGGTGTTAGACATACCTAGAAAGCAAAATTTTTATTTTGAAAAGATTGTCAAGTTGTAAGGACGGAAGAAAGTGCAGAAACAAGAGATGGGAAAGCACAGAAACAATAGAGCATTTGGGATGGGAGAAGATTCAGAGTCCTAGACCCCATTACTACATTCCAAAGCGGGCTAACAGAACACTTGTAGCAAAAGGATGAGATGACCCAGTCGGTAGAGATTTTCTACTATCCCTGCTCTCCCTACACTCCTGACATGGCTCCCTACGACTTTAGGTTGTTTCCTCAACTAAAGCTGCCACTGAAGTGTTTGAAATTTGAGGACACAAATGAGATCAAGACAAATGCGATAAACATCTTGGCAATCCAAAAAAACTTACTTTACAAAATGTCTCCAATAATGAATGGACTGGTGGGGTAAGTGTGCTTAGTCCCAGGCGGCATACTATTAAGGGTATATAATAAAGTCCGAACTCAGTAAGATTTTTTTTTTTTTCCACCGGCTAAAGGTCGGATACTTTTTGATCAGGCGTCATCTCTCTCTCTCTCTCTCTCTCTCTCTCTCTCTCTGGAATAATCTTTCCATTCACTCATTACATTCATGACATTCCTCCAATTTCTCCTTAACCAGCACACCCACTGTACCACTTCCATCTACACTTCCCTGTCAAAATAGCTTATCCCTACATTTCCTCCTGGCAATCATTCTAGCTGATTCTCCCCTATATCTGACTTCCTGTACTCATCTGACATCCACCCACCTCCTACTCATCCTCTCCACTACTTCCCCCATTCTATCCTTCAAACTACCAACATTACGCAATGCCACTATGAACCCCTTGGGTTGACACTTTTTCTCTCTTATTTTCACAACTGGGTAAAATGAAGGAGGAGACAGACTGAAGACTCTGCCCTTCCGCCCAATTCCAAGTCCAGACATGGGACCTAGGACCCATGGACCACCAGGTGTGGCCAGTGAATGCGGTAGTGGCCTTGGGGCACAAGCCAGGTCAGCTACAGGGACACCTTCCAAGCATGCCTTGGCACTGTAACTGACCCACCATTATGCATCCACTGAATAATAATATTACTCCTGACTTAAAATGATGCTAGTCACTCAATACAGTAATGTTCTTTCACTGAATGAGCTGTGGGTGTCATGATAATGCTGGTACCTACATCCTACAAACCAAATACTACATAACTGGCAACAACACTCCAGCTTCTCCTCCCTCCCTCCCTACTCCCTTGCAAGCCATAACATTTGAATCTGATCATTAATTACAGTGGATTTGTGCAAAAGAATTGCATGAATGCATGCCTTGACGTTAAAGAATCAATAGACTACGTAAAGTTTCTTCTTAAAACTCGTGTGTTCTGATAGGATATGGGATTTTTTATGTATAGTACAGTATAAGATAATAATACTCGTCTCCCGTCGCCCTGCGAAGCTCACCCAATGGGACATGCAAGAGACGAAGCTTTTACACAAGACAGCCGAATGCTGGGTACTGAACAGGGATCGCAGAGAGCATATGTCTATAGAACAAAATATACTCAAAATTACATGATAGATCATTGGTGTAAGTTTTTGTCATACGTCGCGATACACCCTGTATATATATATATATATATATTGCCAGACGCCTCAATCCCGTTTGGGGTGGCTACAAACAAATCGCCTCCAAGTCGCCCTGTCCCCCGCCATTTCACTCCCCTGCTCCCAACTCACACCCCCCTCTCTCATATACCTCTCCACCCCATCTCTCCATCTCATCTCCCTCTTTCCCCCTCCACCTCACTCACATACACTCTCTTCGTCAGTCTTTCACCCTCCATCCTCTCCACATGGCCAAACCACCTCAGTGTGTTCCTCATAACGCTTCCTATCACATCCACATCAACACCACAACGCTCCCTTTATATCCTCATTCGTCAGCCTGTCTCTCCATGTGACTCCACAGGCTCCTCTTAAATAACTCATTTCCACGGCTCTCACTCTTGACTTGTGTCCTTCCAACAACGTCCAAGCTTCACTTCCGTACGTTAGAGTTGGTATCACAATACTGTCATGTAGTAACTTTTTCACTTCCATGCTCACTTCCCTGTTTCTTATCACTGCTTTCAAAGAACCAGCAACCTTTCTTCCCTGCTGTACTCTTTCAAGCACTTCACCCTCCAAACCTCCATCCTTACTCATCACACTACCCAAGTACTTAAACGTACTCACATTTTCCAATTCCTCACCATCTAACCTCGCTGTACATTCACTGACTTCACCTCTCTCAAAGACCATCACTTTACTCTTCCCTACATATATATATATATATATATATATATATATATATATATATATATATATATATATTGGAGGAGTACCAGTCGAGCAGGGCAGTACTCCCAAGATGGATGGAAAGCTGATGACAGGGAGAGCTGGATCTCCCGTTTCATCAGCCCTCGGGACTAGGTCCCGACCATCTTCCTTTGTTGAACTTTTTCAGTGTCTCAGTAACACAGAGAGTAGACCAGCATGCTCTCCAATACAAGTTTCTCCAAATATCAACATCAAACTACATGCACAGTACACACCACACTTCCTTTTCAAAATTTTGAAAATGGCGTCGAATAACAGCTTCGGAGTCCCCAGGGGGGGGGACCATAAATGCCCTCACCTTCATCCCCTCTCCCGGTGATGACTCAAGGTGCCTGGAACCACTGTCCGACTCTCTTCTTCTTCATTTCTGCAACATTCGTGGTCTTTCCTCTAACTTTCGCTCTGTTCAGCACCACCTCTCCTTGTCTAAACCTCACCTTCTTTTCCTAACTGAGACTCAGCTGTCTGAGACAACTGACAGCAAACCCTTTTCTGTATCCTCCTACTTTCTCAATACTCATTTCAAAGCCAAAGGTGGCTGTTGTGTATATATACGCAACAACTTATCTTGCTCTCGTGTTCCTGAACCCAATTCTTCTGAATTCTCTACACTCTAGCTTCGGCTTTCCTGTCATTCTCTGACTAAATATATCTGTGCTGTTTACTTATCTCCTAATACTACTATCAAAAATTCTTTGACTATCTTACTTCTACGATGGAACACATTCTATCCATCTCTCCTTTCTCTGAAATCTCCATTCTTGGAGATTTCAATGTTCACCACCACCTTTGGCTCTCCTCACCTTTCACTAATCCACCTGGTGAACAAGCCTACACCTTTTCTCTCCTTAACCCGCGCCGTCCCGCCAACGTGAATTAACATCCACACATGATGTGCATTCATGTCCCGGCAACGTGAATTAACGCGGCAACATTGCAAGGTCCCTAATTTGCACAATTTTCAATTTTCACAAGTGATTTCGCAAGTGATTTTTGGCTTGTGTACACGGGACACCTTCCTCTATTCCTCTACAAGATGCCAAGCAGGGACAATGCCTTACACCGCATAACCTCTCCCCCCCCCCCGCACGCCATTGTCTTAGCAATTCACCTGTTACCAGCGACCTGGCCAATAAAGACATTCAGGGCCAGAGTGATTCCCCAATCGATGACAATGTGGAGGACAAAGTTTACATAGCATTAGAGGAAGAAACAGTCAGAAATGATGATCAGGTAATGTGGGAAAAAAAAGGTCATGAATGGTGATGAGTTAGTGAGTGAAACAATGCTTGTAATTCCTATACTACTGTTTGAAAACCAATAGACTCTTGTACTACATATAAATTCGTACCAAGTAAATAAATAAATACTGTTTACGAGTGGATAAAATAGTTACCCTCCCATGGGACTCGTTTTCTTTGGTGCCAGCCTGTTAGAAAACCCAGTCAGGTAAGGAAGTACTCGTACCTAAATCGGGTATTTTAAACCTCAGGTGAGCGATTTCTCTATGAATTTTCGATGTTTCTCACCAAAAGCGGATTTTTGAGCCCCCCCAAAAAAGGTCCAAAAATGTCGGGACTGGGGTGTACCACTGCCCAGAAAACGTTAGGATGGGGCGGGTTAATGACCTAGAGCAGCTTGTACAGCACCCTACCCGTATCCCAGTCCACCTTGGAGAGAGCTCCAACATACTTGATCTCTTCCTTACAACTAATCCTTCTGCTTACACTGTTAATCTTTTCTCTCCATTGGGCTCCTCCGATCATAACCTTATCACCTTAACCTGTCCTATCACTCCGGTATGGCATGCGGACCCTCCAAAAAAAACGTCGTCTCTGGCACTTTGGAGCTGCGGATTGGGAGGCCCTCAGGCAGTGCTTCTTTGATTCTCCCTGGAATGATTATTGCTTCTATGGCCGGGAGCCATCTGGGTGTGCCTTGGGCATTTCAGAGGTTATTCTCTCGGGCATGGAAGCAAACATTCCTTTCTCATATCCTTTGACAAACTCAAGAAAGCCTTGGTTTAATCATGCTTGTTCTAATGCTGTCCGCAACAAGGAGAGGGCCTATAAAAGGTACCAGAGCCAACCCACCCCTGAATCACATCTTTTATATGTTTCTGCCCGGAATCATGATAAGTCTGTTCTTCGCTCTGCTAAAAATAATTTCATCCGTACAAAATGCTCTCAACTCTCCAACTCGAACTCCTCCCGCTCCTTCTGGCACCTTGCCAAAAACCTTTCTAACAACTTTACCTCATCATCCTTCCCTCCTCTTTTCTACTCTGATGGTTCTGTAGCTATTTCTTCTACTGATCAAGCAGATCTCTTCGCTCAGACTTTCGCCGCCAATTCCACCTTAGACGATTCCAGTGCTGTTCCTCCATCACTTCCCCCTCAGACTTCCTCATGGCTAACATTGAAATTTCTTCATCTGATGTATTTTCTGCCATTGCTGGCCTTAATACTAATAAGGCAAATGAGCCTGATGGAGTCCCTCCTGTTGTCCTCAAGAACTGTGCTTCTGTGCTTACACCCTGCCTAGGCAAACTCTTTCAGCTTTGTCTGTCAACTTGTACCTTTCCTTCTTGCTGGGAAGTTTGCTCTCATTCAGCCAATCCCAAAGAAGGGTGACCATTCCCAACCCTCTAACTATCGCCCAATTGCTTTAACATCCTTTGTTTCAAAAGTTTTTGAGTCTATTCTTATTAGAAACGTTTTAAAGCATCTTTCCTATCACAACCTTCTTTCTGATCGTCAGTATGGGTTCCGTCAGGGACGCTCCACAGGCGACCTTCTCACCTACCTTTCAGACTCCTGGTCGTCCTCTTTCGGGACTTTGGTGAAAGCTTTGCCATTCCACTTGACATCTCTAAGGCTTTTGATTGAGTCTGGCATAAATCTTTAATTTCCAAACTGCCCTCTTACGGTTTCTATCCTTCTTTCTGTGCCTTCATCTCTAGCTTCCTTTCTGGTCGTTCTATAGCCGCTGTTGTAGACGGCTATCGTTCTTCTCCTAGATCTATTAACAGTGGTGTTCCTCAGGGCTCTCTCCTATCACCAACTCTCTTCCTTTTATTCATCAAAGACCTTCTAAGCTGTACATCTAACCCTATCCACTCATATGCTGATGACTCCACCCTTCACCTTTCCATTCGATTCCCACAACGTCCATCTCAGCAGTTACTTCAACAGGCAAGGGATGAGGCTATGGCACACCTAATGTCTGACTTGGCTCGTATCTCTGACTGGGGTAAAAATAATCTGGTTGTTTTTAATGCATCAAAGACTCAGTTTTTGCACCTATCAGCCCGACAAAATCTTCCACAAGTATACCCACTTATGTTTAATAATACTCAACTTAATCCTGCATCATCCTTGAACATGCTTGGGGTTTCATTTGCTCGGGACTTGTCTTGGAAAGATCATATTACATGTCTTGTAAAATCTGCTTCCAAGCGATTGGGTGTGATAAGCCGACTTCGTTCCTGCTTTGCCCCTGCGCAATTGTTGACTCTATACAGGGTTTTATCCGCCCTTGTGTGGAGTACAACTCTCATGTGTGGGGAGGCTCCCGACATACAGCTCTTCTCAATAAGGTGGAGTCAAAGGCTTTTCGTCTCATTAACTATCCCCCTCTTACTGACTCCCTTCAACCTCTGTCTCATCGCCGCAATGTTGCATCTTTATCTCTTTTCTATCGCTACTTCAATGGTCACTGTTCCTCTGAACTGTCTGCATGCATTCCTCCACTTCTACGACGGACGTGCAGCACCCGTCTAGGAGCAAACTCTCATCCCTTTTCTGTCCAACTCTCTCATTCAAGAGTTAACCATTACTCGCACTTCTTCATTTATGCAACAGGTCAACTCTGGAACTGTCTCCCTCTGTCTGTATTTCCTGCTTCCTATGATCTCCAGTCTTTCAAACGCAGTGTGTCCAGGCATGTTGAAATGAATGGAACTTGAATTTGGCCCTCTCTTGTATTTTGTTTTTCTCTTGGAAGGAGCAGTTTTGCGGGCTCATGGCCTTTGGTTCCTTCTTCTTCACATAATATATATATATATATATATATATATATATATATATATATATATATATATATATATATATATATATATTGTTACGGAACAGAGAGAAATAATGAACACTTCAAGTGAGAATAATAAAATCACTAATGTCTCGCAAAGTTCCAGGTTCAAAAAAAAAGAGTTAGGTAAAATTACAAGTTAAAGTTTAATGCTTAAACAAACAAATAAAAATTCAGTACTCATTAGGATAATGTAATGGCAAAACAGGTTACATATCTGGTTAACTGCAATAGCCTCTATTTACATGAATTTAGCAAGAGCAAATTTATCTAAGTCAGCCCTGATAAATGAGAAAACCGGATAATGCTCAGTTAAAGCAAGATATATTATTACAGATACAAAATATTATTAATAATGGCTGACATGAAAAACTCCACATGAACCACAAAGACCCCACCAGGGCCCACAAACCAACACCTCAGGCCATACAGTACAAGAAAAATGGTAACAAGACTTATACTCAAATTATACAGCAGCTAGATGGTTGGAGACTTCCTGAGCACTCACAAAGATAATACACAATACAGGGGAGGACAGAGATGTGAACCAAATGAGGAGTAGATCTAAGTGGCAATAATGCAGAGACTGAGCTCATTATATAGGGTCCGGCAGAGCTTGATACAACTTGTAAGAAGGAAGCGCAAATGAAGCCATAGGGGCCAAAGAGTTGACACTCCTGCTCTGAACAACAGAAAGAACGACTTACTCTACTATAAGGGGTAGAATGGGGGAGTGAGGTAGAACACGCAAGCCTGGTCACTATGGAAGCCACGAGGCGAATCGTGATCAAACATGCAGCATACTATACGTTAGAATTATACAAAGGATGATGATATCATAGGCTATGTAACACCTCCCCACAAAGAAAAAGAAATTCACAAAGGAAATTTCTTATTACTCTAAAACAATCTGTCTTAAGTCTAGATAAGCAATCTGCGATAACATTTTCTTTCCCCTTGACATGTTGTATGTCTAATGAATACTCCTGAAGAAGTAGATTCCATCTTGTCAATCTCTGATTTTTATCTTTAAATTTACTAAGGAATTTCAGTGGGTTATGATCGGTATAAATGACTATGGGGTCAAAACCAGAACACAAATAAAATGAAAAATGCTGTAAACCCAAAATCAAGGCCAAAAGCTCTTTCTCAATAGTGAAGTAGTTCTTTTGAGGTGGAGTGAGCTTCTTACTATATTAAGATACAGGGTGTTCAATACCCTGATCATCCTCTTGCAGCAAAACAGCCCCAGCTCCTGTGTCACTTGCATCAACAGCCATCTTAAAAGGCTTAGCAAAATTTGGAATAGCGAGCACTGGCTGACTTAATAGGATAGCTTTAAGTTTACTGAAACAGGATTCACAGTTATCGGTCCAGACAAATTTAACTCCCTTTTTCAGTAGGTCTGTAGGTGGTGATACAAGAATTGAAAAGTTAAGAACAAATCTCCTGTAATAACCTACCATTCCCAAAAATCTTTGTAGCTCTTTCCTACTTTTAGGTCTGGGAAGATCACATATAACCTGAACCTTAGCTCCTGGTGGTGCAACGTGTCCATCACCAATTACGTACCCAAGGTACTGAACTTTAGCTTGACCAAACTCACACTTTGATAAAATTAGCTACAAGATTAGCCTGAACCAAACGCTCAAGAAATTTACTGACATGGCATAGGTGATCTTTCCAGTTGTCACTGAAGATTAATACATCATCATTATAAACAACACACCCTGCCAAACGCTCTGTTACAACATTCATGAGCTTCTAAAAGTGGCTGGTGCATTCTTCATACCATATGGCATTACAAAACATGCAAAAGTCTTTCCTAGTGTTACAAAACATGAGATCTCCCTAGCATGTTCAGTCATAGGTACTTGCCAGTATCCCTTTAACAAATCAAACTTATTTATGTACCTAGCCTTTCCAATTTTGTCTATGCAATCTTCCACGTGAGGGAGAGGGTAAGTGTCTGTTTTGGTTATCTGATTAACACGTCTGTAGTCGATGCAAAGCCGCTGTGACCCACCTGGCTTAGGGACTAGAGTGACAGGAGAACTCCACTCGCTCTGACAGGGCTCAATCATCTTGTGGTCCAACAGGTAGCCAAGCTCCTTCTGGATGAGAGGAACTTTCACTGGGTTCACACGGTAAGGAGGCAGTTTAATTGGCTTTGCGTCTCCAACATCGACATCATGCATCAACACAGTGGTTCTTCCTGGAGTGGCACGGAACACTTGCGGGTACTCCTGCAGTAATGCCGAAAACTCTTGCCGTTCCTCAGGAGCTAGATGAGAAAGCTTAGTTTGGAGATCATTCATGATATCAGGATTCTTCCCCAAACTATCACTCAGGCTCATACTGCATGGGAGAACTTCACTTGCAGACTCGTCCCGCCTGTGATACAACTTTAGCATGTTGAAGTGACAAAGTTGCTTGTTCTTTCTATGATCTGGTGTGGCGATGACATAGTTGACATCACTGAGTTTCTTCTCCACGAAATAAGGACCACTAAACTTGGCTTGAAGAGGTTGCCCATGCACCGGTAGCAGAATCAAAACCTGATCTCCTGGCTGAAAGTGGCGTAACCTGGACTTCTTATCATACCAAGTCTTCATCTTCTCCTGAGCAGCTCCTAAATTCTCTCTCGCCAGCTGTAAAGCAGTGGACAGCTGTTCTTTGAACTTCATCACATACTCCAGCAGGTTGACGTCATCTTCCTCCGATAGCCAGCATTTCTTGAGTAGCTTAAGGGGTTCTCTTACATCATTGCCAAACAGTAGTTCAAAGGGTGAGAAGCCCAGTGATTCATTTGGAGATTCTCTTGCGGCAAATACAATGAATGGAAGACCTTTATCCCAGTCTTTCTGATGTTCCAAACAGTATTTCCTGAGCATCGATTTGAGTGTTTGATGATATCTCTTCAACGCTCCTTGGGTCTGGGGATGGTAAGCTGAAGACGTGATCTGGGTGATGCCCAACTCTTTCAGAGACTGCTTGAAAACATTTGACATGAAATTACTTCCCCGGTCTGACTGTACCTCCTTGGGCAGACCAAACTTCGTGAAGAACCCTAGCATTTCCTTAACCACGTTCTTTGCAGAGATATTTCTAAGTGGAATGGCTTCAGGATAACGAGTAGCCATATCAATCAGGGTCAACACATAAGAAAATCCTGAAGAAGTCTTAGGAAGAGGGCCCACAATATCCACCAACACACGGGTGAAATGCGCCTCAAAAGGAGGAATGGGAACTAGAGGTGTAACCTTTTCAGTCTGATTACACTTCCCCACAACTTGACAGGTGTGACAAGACTTACAATACCAGGAAACATCTCTGAAGATACCTGGCCAGTAGAAGTGTTTCAAAAATGCGTGCCACAGTCTTCCTCACTCCAAGGTGTCCTGCCAAACTGGAATCATGAGCCACTCTAATGATATCCTGCCTACAAACACGAGGGATGACAACTTGATGTACAACCTCCCATTCACAGTCGGCTGATGCTGTTGGGGGTCTCCACTTTCTCATAAGTACTCCTGACTTTATATAATAACAAGTAGAAGCACCAGCTGACTCTTCCTCACTGCAAGCAGAGTTAGCTAGACCTTTCAACTCAGGGTCAGCAACCTGCAACTCAACCAACTCTTGAAGAGACAAATTATCAACACTACGGGGTACTGCCTCATCTGGTGAGTGGTCCAAATTAGCAAGAAAAGTGTCAGCTAGGATAACATCATCATCATCATTATCTTCTAAGTCACCAGTAACCTTAGACTTAGCCCTAGTGACAGCACATCCAGAGAACACCTCAGGGGTATCACAATCCTGGGTTGCAGTCACTGGTTCACTAGACAACTGAGGAGCTGGACACACTTGACTTCCACCAATATCATTTCCAAGTAAGAAAGTTACACCTGACATTGGGAGTGTCTCAACCATCCCAACCATAACGGAACCATTAACAAAACCAGACTCTAAATTCACTCTGCACAGAGGGACAGAGAAGTAATTATTCCCTACACCTTGTAAGATTACAGTTTCATCAGAGGAATTAACGTTAGAGCCTAGAACACTGGTCAGCATAAGGGATTGGCAAGCAACTGTATCACTATATATTTTAACTGATTTCCTGTCATTACTGTCCAGAGGACTGACAAAACCACCAGACAGGAAATTAGCACATGAACTCTTGAGAGTGTCACCCACGTTACTGCTCAAAAGAGGAGCTTCATCATGAGAATTTAATTTACCCCTCAAAGCAGGTTCAGTTAAGGCCCGGCTCAACCATCATGCTCTTCATAGTCTATTAACTTTTTACCTTATAAAGCTCGAGGATTGATTTTTTCTCTCTCTCTGGATGCTAGACAGCTAATTTAAATTTTGTATTTAATGATTCTCAAAACCATTATAGCACCATAACACGGAGGAATGTGGAAGAAAAATAAGAACATTTTTCGAAGACTACATTCATCAGCTCCATTACAACAATGCAGATTTAAATTATTGCAGAATAGTTTTCCACCCGTGATTTTTTACACGTGCTACCTGCTCTGAAGTTAAATTTTTTGTCAGCAGCAAAGACAGACCAAGTATAGCTTATACCAGATTCGAAGTCTTACTGTAAATTTTATTTACTCCATACAGTTATTTTTTCTGTGACTCCTATGAAGCTACAAAAGGAAATGGAAAGCAGGAACTTAGATATCTCCAAAGAGCTCATACAAAAGGTAACCATGCTGCGTGGTTTGCTGTGCTGGCTACTTCATGTCAAAGGATTAAGGGAAAACAATCACAAAATCTCGTTCGCTCGTTATGCTCGAAAACGAGCTTAAAATTAGCTTATTCTTTCTTTGTAGTTTTAATAGCAGCAGCAGCAGTAGTAGTAGTAGTAGTAGGAGTTGTTGTTGTTGTTGTTCCAGGATCATAAAGGTCGTAAACTAGTGGGTTGTTTAAGATGAAGGTGCCCTTCAGCAGTCCACCACAATCATTTAGTGGAATAGAGAGGTAACTGAGGGAAGTTTGTACAGCCTGGCAGGTTATATCGATATAGCCACATGAAGGTGTCCCTCTTCTAGACGATTTTACTCAGCGTAGGAAACACTTTTTAAAACTAGAGTTATTATATTTCATTGGCCTTTTACTACAAAAGGTTTTCCTAGAGTCGGATACAAGCGTAATCAATTCAGTGTAAAAGAAAACTGACCCAGAACACGCCGTCTGATTCAAGGGGTTGATTAATGTGATAGTGTGATGATTCCTCCTAATGCACCACAATATACAGGAGACACTGATATTATTTTATTCAGCTGAGAGTGGGTCATACCAACCAGCGGTATTAATACTAACTCTTGATATAATCTTAGGACTTAACTATTTGTTCGTTCACCTTTCAGCCAATGACCCTTTAACCTGGGCTCTGTGCTTTCAGTTTCTTTTTGCCAGTTTTATCTTTTTTCACTTGCCACTGATTTCTTGTTCATTGTTGTGCATTATACATTTGCTTCTTTCATGTATTCCTAATATTCGCTCATCACTTCTTAGTTTTTCAACAACAAGTCAAAAAAGCAACTCCTTTTGCAAAGAAAATCTCATTGACTCTACTTTTGCCTCCCCACTGCGCCATTATTGCTCGTTTTTCCTAAAATTTTGACGTCCGTGGTCATCTGATTAATCTCTTTTTTATACATATTTTTTCGTTTGCCTTCAAAATTCTCTCTCTCTCTCTCTCTCTCTCTCTCTCTCTCTCTCTCTCTCTCTCTCTCTCTCTCTCAATGGCGACTCCTTTCACCTGACCTCTCCCACCTCCCTCCTCTCTCCGCCGTCCATCTTCCTTCGATTTTCCATTACGCTTATCCTGTGTCCATCCCTCCCCATCCTCCTCCTCCCCTCTATCTCTCTCCCTTCCTCTCACCCCTCTTCCTCCCCCTTCCTCAGTCTACCGCTCCTCCCTTCCACCACCCCCGTCCTCCTCTTCCACTTTTCGCTAACGTCTCTCTTATCCCAGTTTATCTCATCTCTCTCTCTCTCTCTCTCTCTCTCTCTCTCTCTCTCTCTTGACAATATTTTTTTCCTCCCTGCTTCTCTCTCAGTTCATCCTTCTTTTTGTTGCATCCTTCGCCTCATTCCTCATCAGCTTATGTTTCCCTCGTATTTCTCGTGTCCTAAGTTTTACCATCATATCGTTTCTCTTTCTCTTTAAGTCCCGTACAGTCCATTTTATTTTGCTTGTCCGTTTCTAATTTTTCTTCCGTATCTCCTTTTTTTTTTTTTTTTTTCAGTTTCATCACCTGCCCTCATCGTCTGTGTCTGTTCCCCACAACTTGTTTCCGTTCCTGACCTTTCCTGCATTCGTGGAGTCTTTCTTGCTTCCCCAGTTTCGCCCTTCTTTCTTAGTTCATCAGTTGTTATATTTTCCCACTACCGTTCAGCCTCGTTTCAAGCCCTGTTTTAAATCGACGTCTTTCTCTGGTTAGTTATTGTCTTCTTCCTTCCACTTCATCAGTTTCTCTTCTCTCAATATCCATTCTCCTTATCTGATAGCCCGCGGCAAACTTTTCTTTTGTCGGTTACTTCTTCTTTTGCTTTTGTATCTAAATGCAATATTCCATGTTAATTCATCACTTCCCCTTGCATATTTCCTTCCCATGTATCTTCCAGTTTCCTTTCAAACTCTGTCTTAATTTGGTGGCTTCTTTTTCCTCCTAATCTGCTTCCCTTGCTTCTCTTTCCATCTCTTTCTTGTCTTTATCCCTTTTCTTAGTTCAGTCTACCTATTAATCACCATCTTGAATCTGTGTCTCTTTCTCTTCGCTTTCTTATCTCTCTTGCCTTCAAGCTCATGACTTTTTTTTTTTATCAGTATTCTTCTTCTTTCTCTTCTAGTCTCATCTCATTCATTTTTTCCAGTTCTCTTCGTCTTCTTCCTTTCCGTTTTTTGTTTTTTTCTTCTTTGTTTCCACTCGACTATTTTTTTCCTTATCTATGTCTATAAAATCCTTTTAGTTCTGCCACTTATCCAACACTGTCATTAATCCTTCTCTCCGTGTCTCTCTTACTTTTTCCATTCCATCAGTTATTGACTTTATTTCGAATCCCTCTCCTTTGCTCGTTTGATTTTCTTCCCAACTTTTTCTTTCAACTTGGTAATTTTCTTTCTTATCTTTCCTGGCCTCTTCTTCCGTCTGATTTCGCCAATTATCCTCTTCTTCACCATATCCATTTATCTTTTGGTTCATCTCTCAAAGTTTTTCTTGAATGATGATGATATCCTCTTTTCCTTTCGAGACGCCTTTCATTCTTTGCTGTCCATCTGCTTCTCTTTATCTATAACTTCATTCGCTATATCCCAGGATCCTTTTTTAATTTTATCCAGTTGTCTTCATCTTTTTCCTTTCGTATCTCTCGCGACTATAACTCATTATTTTTTAAACTGTGTCTTTCATTGTCATATCTTTTGTCTCTTTTCAAACCGCGCCGTCTCTGATTAGGTGTCTCCTATCGTTTCCCTTTATTTATCTTGCCCATCTTTTTCCGTTTCATCATTTTCTACTCATTATTTAAGACATATACGATCCTCTTACCTTTTGCTGCACTTCATCCTTTCCTGTTAAATCTTTCTCACTTCCCAAATCTTCATTTCTTTTATTCCGCTTTCTATCTGTGCCCTTTGTCTTCACTTTTTGGTCTTCTTTTCAATCCCATCTGACTTTCACCGTCTCCTTCCTTTTAAAGCCAATAGTTTTCTTGTCTTTAACTGATCCATAATAATTTATCCTACTTATCATTCAGTCTCCCTCCCATTCCTCTCATAAATTAGCGTAGTTTCTTTGTCGTTTCCATATCTTACTTCCCAGATTCATCGTTTCTTCTTCTCCACACCCTTTCTCTTTTAGTTTCCTTCAAAATTCTTTTTTTTTATTCTTTGTCTTCTCTTTTTACCCTGCAAAGTTTTCTCTTCCTTACCACTTTTCATTATCTACATCCTTTCTGCTTATCTTCAAGACTTCTCTCTTTCCTTGCCGTTATTCAGTTTCTTAGTTCTTTTTCTTCGCTCCTTCCCCCCCCCCCCTTGTTTTCTAAATGATTTCTCTTGTTGTGTTAGTTTGTTTACAATTTCTGAAATACATGTATAACTCTTACTTTCCCTTCCTCCTTCCATGCCTTTTTTTCCTCTTCATGTAACTCTTCATTATCTTTCAGTTCATTATCAACACTGAAACTTAAATTGGCGTCTTGTCGTTCTCTTCTTATCTTTCTTATTTCACGCTTCACGAATATTTCTCATTATCTATCATTCCTTCTCATTCTTCTGTCCTCTTTCCAGTTACTGTTGTGGGGCATACAGTATATCTCTCTCTCTCTCTCTCTCTCTCTCTCTCTCTCTCTCTCTCTCTCTCTCTCTCTCTCTCTCTCTCTCTCTCTCTCGTCCTTATTCCTTCTCCCTTCCTCTCTTCTAACCTTGACTCCACCTTCATCGCTTTCTTTCGCTTTCCCAACTTAACCGTTCTCCTCCTCTAGCCTCTCTCGTTATTCTTCCTCTGCCTTACTTTCTATATCCCAACCCTTAACCTCCCTCCCCTGCTTCATCCCTTTTTCTCCAAGCATTGTTTTCTTCCTGCCTGTCATAGCACTAGCCTTCCTCTACATTACTTTTTTTCCTCTCCTTCCTCCCTCCTTTTCTGACCCTGAATCACCCTACCTCCCTGCTAAGCCCAACCCTTCCTCCAGCCCTCTCTCCTCCTCAGCCTGGTCCTCTTTCCCACCCCTAGCTTCCCAGTCCATGTTTTCCTCCTTCTCTCCCTCCTAAACCCTCCTTGTCTCCTTCCCTCCCTCTCGCCAAACCCTAACACTTCTTTCAGTTATTCTTGTCTCCTTCTTCCCCTTCCAGCCACCCCTCCCTTCCTGCCGCCTGAGCGAGATCAAACGCGCCCATAAACCCGATAAAAACTCGCCCCGGTTCCCCTTGATTCAGACCCCAACTTGTCCCTGATTTTTCCTTCCTGATGAACTTCCTGCATCTGACTTGACTCTTCCTCCTCCTCCTTCTATATCTCATTCTTTTACTCTTTATTCTTTCTACTACTACTACTACTGCCAGTACTACTACCACTACTACTACTACTACTATTATTATTATTATTACTACTACTACTACTACTATTACTACTACTACTACTACCAATACTACTACAACAGCTGCTACTGCTTCTACTACTACTACTACTACTTCCGCTGCTGTTGCTGGTTTAATCTTTTCCCTTAGAAATCCTGCTTCTCGTCTATTACTGCATCTGTTTCGACAATATTTTCCCTATGTTCATACTAATGCTAATTCTCTTCCGTCTCCAGCTTCTGCTCCATGACTTATCTTGTCTCTCTTTCTTCTACTTCCACCGCTTCTCCCATACCCAGATTCCTTCCTTCACCTACTGCTACTCCTCCTATTAGTACATCTGCTTTTCCTTCTCCTATTACTACCTTTCCTCCGCTTATTTTTTCTCCTTTTTTTCCCATACCCCTCCTTCTCCTCCTCCAGCTCCTTCTACCTCTTTTCGTACTACAGACCTACTTCCGTTTCGACTCATCACTGACAATACGTTCTCTATATTTTTCGGATTTTCTTTTACGTAACTCACCCTCTGTTCTGCCTAATACACTTTTTTACCCCCTTCCCTTCCCTTTCAGTCTTATTCTGTCGTCTTTCCCTTCCTCATTCTCTTATTTTTTTCCTCTGAGTGCTTTTCTCACGCTCCTCCCATATATATTCTCCTTCACCAGTTCCTTAGTCTCTTCCTTCTCATCTTCCTTCACATACCCACTCTTGTCATTTCTAACTGTTTTCCTCCTTATGCCCTTTTCTCTCTTTTCCTTATTCTTTCACTTTCACTCTTTTCCTTTGTATTCATTTGTCTTCTCTCTGTCTTCATCTTACCTTTCCACTCCATTACCAACTCCCGTCATCCCCTTCCATACTTTCTGCCCCTCCCAGTTTCTCTCTTGTCGTCCCTCACTCATCTTCTGTTATCTTTCTTCTCTTCTCACTGTCATGTCTCAATGTCTTTTCTCGTCATCGCATTCCCGTGTTCTCTATTCCCCCACCCTTCCTCTCTCAGTCAGTTTTCTCTATTCCTTTCCCCTTCCTTTCAAGATTCTTTACGTTTCTTCTCCTCCCGATCTCCCCTCCTCCCTGCTACACTTCCCTCTCCTTTTTCATTTCAACTCCATTTCCTCAACCCATCTCCAGTCCTTCCATTTCCTCCTTTTTTTTTTCCTTCTTCACTCCTGCCTCCTATTTTTCTGCCACTCACCTAGGTTTTAACAATGACAATATGAACATGTGTGAGAAATAAATCCGTCGATGTA
>NC_136980.1:29057096-29074596 GCF_032717465.1 Coenobita brevimanus
GGCGCTTCTCCACCACCTCTCGTCTAAAATAATCCTTTTATATGAATAAAAGAAAAAGTTTCTCTCCTCTGTGTCTGTCACTCCTTCTATGGAATTCGAGGGGGATGCATATAGCACTTTTTCTACAGCTCGAACAGGGGGTACCTTTCCTCGTCGAATATATATATATATATTTTTTTATGTGTCCGACTCTGGGCATGAGTTTCTACAGCCTGCTCTCATAGGCCCAGTAGTCCTCCTACATACCATACACACCTCTACATGTCACCACTTCGGCACTAACACCCACCGTCCATACTGAATACATGCTAGGAGCTGTCTCTTACAGGACTGGTGTATCGGCGGGTCTTCTGTTAGATCAGTATAGTCTGATTTTAAGAAATTCAAAATCCTTAAAACTGTTCCCTGCCCCAGCCGGGATTTGAACCTGGGTCCGGTAGGACTGCAGGCCACCTCTCTACCGACTGGAGCACGATTGCAGCTGCTAAAGTGGCGCCCCCAGACTGCCAAGATAAAAATCAATTGTGGAAGCTTGGTAACCAATTACCAGAGTTTTTCTTCCTCTACACAACCATATCATTATTAGCAACAATGGGTCAGAGATGGGTGGATGGACTGGTAGGAGTGGGCTGGGTGGGCAGGGTTGAGTGTGTGTGTGTGTGTAATTCACCGGGTCGGTCAGGATCACCTGATGGTCGTGATCGTCAGCTTTTACACCCTCCCGGAAGGGAGCTGAGAGCTCATATAGTCCGATCTAAGGAGGCAAGGCGGTGACCTTTCACACACGCACACACCCGTCCCCTTGCTCCAAGGGGGACAGTAACCAACTCCACTTCGTCAGTGAAACTTTTCGCAACCTGAGCAAGAGGCGCGAACTCCCGTCTACCAGATGGCAAGCGAGAACGTTAGGCCACCGCACCAGCGAGCGGTGTGTGTGTGTGTGTGTGTGTGTGTGTGTGTGTGTGTGTGTGTTTGTGTCTGTGAACGGGTAGGGTGAGTGCAATGAGGGGGAGGTTGGGGAGGGGTGGGTTAAGGTGGGTGGTGGGTGGACATGGTTGGATGGGTGTGGTGAGGCAGCGTAGGTGGGGTGAGGGTGGGCAGGGCTGGGTGGGTGGGTGAGTGCGGGTGAGTGAGAGTGGGCAGGGTGGGTGGATGAGTGTGGGTGAGCGGGTTGGCAGGTGGGTGGGTGTACCTGTGGGTGGGTGAGTGAGGGTTGGGTGGACTGGTATGGTTGAGTTGGTAGGTGGGTGGGTGGTTAGTGGGATAATATTTCCCTGGCAGGAGTAGGTCCATGGGGAATATAATATCCCTGGGGACGTGGGCCCAAGGAGGAACATAGCCTCAGTGGGTACAGTGGGACCCCAGGGGCCATCTTCCACAGAGGGAAAGGCTGTCAACGCTGGTATGCCCCATCATAGGGTTTTACCCTGGCATTACCAGGTACCCCTGCTAGGAATTTTGAAGGACAAGTGTACGTATAAAGTCGCTTTTTAAATAATTTAAGTACCCTTGAACTGAACTGAACTGCATGGAAAGTAGTGGTTCCAATGGATCTGAAAATACTTGAATGGATCTAAATGAGATTTAGATTCCTCAGTGTAAACCTGGCTTAAATCAGTATCATCTGAGTTAATGTTAGGCGAACTAAAGTGATCCTTGCAGCCTTGAAGGGACCTCTAATGCCCAAAATTAACCTGAAATACAATAAGCAAACCTTGGTTGACTTCTCTATATTGCATTATGTATGAATTGACTATACATTATTTTGATGGACTGAAATGTGCTTGAATTAATCTCTTTTGGTATAAACTTGGTTGAACTCACTCAGAATTATGACACTGGTCTGAACTTATCAGAATGGTCCTCAGTGGATATTATTTGAAATGTAGTTGCCAGAAAATTTCGAAAAGACCTTAACTGGTATGAATTGATTTGACTGGGCAAAAATGGGCTTAAGTTTCTCTTATGGGTCCACTGTGTTGCTTACACGTTTGTGGATGTGTATGGGCTTCGCGTTTTGAAAGTAAATCTAAGGATTTAATAATGGCTGTTGAGAGAGAAGGTAACTCTCCACGCCATGTCCAAAAAAATGGACATCTTTTGAACTGCTGAGGGAACATTAGTACCTTTGTGAAAAACAGTAAAGAAGGTTAATGCAAAGGAAATGGAAAGAAGTGGCACAGGGAAGTAAGGTGGGTGACGTTATGAAAGTCTTAATACTGTACCGATGACTGAGTATGGAGGCTATTAAAGGATTACATGAAGGTATATGAATGTCCTTATTAACATGTGGGTTGTCGTGAGAGCAAAGACTCGTGAGTAAGAGAACTGGAAATGTGAATATTGAGGAATGTGTGTGTGGAATGCATGGAATGAAAAAAAAGAAAAAAAGAACTACGAATCGTGGAATATGTGCGTCAAGAAATTCTGCTGATAAAATGGTAGGGAACGGCAAAAATAGTATGCTTACATGGAGAGAATGAATGTACTGTAGTTAGGGCAGAGAAAAAGGTAGGTGTGAGAGACTTTGAAGGTGGGCGAAGGAACTCGTGAAAAGATTTTGGACCACGTTTTAACTGTCACTGGATATATTCTGTCAGGTTTATGTAAAACGGATCCATGAGTATAAAGGAAAATAATAAAAATAATATGTGCTGATGGCTAGGCGTGAGATGAAGCCATGATCCTGTAAGATTCAGTGTCGTGTGAATGTGTGAGTGCCCTATTTCAACGAAAAAGCTGCTGACAGTTCTTCCTCTTTCGTGTTTTTTCTTTCCCCGTTTTATTGACCTTACCTTACGCGATCTCTAGGTCAAGGATGATGAACGATAATGATATATATATATATATATATATATATATATATATATATATATATATATATATATATATGCAAAATAACCACAAGAGAAATGAAAGGAGTGACAGTGAGTACTTTCGTATATTACATCTTCAGACAGAGTGAGACAGAATCGTAAAGGGTAGAGGTCTTTTATACACACCCGCAGCAGGGAGTGGCACACAGAACAATGGATGACCTGAATTTTTCCTGCCGCTTAACTTATGGTCACCTGCAGCAGGAAGTGGAACACAACAAAGGATGACCTGAATCTAAAAATGGGTGACGTACAGAACAATAGGTACCTTTCTTTTTTTTTTTCTTCCTTAGGGATGCACGTCACAAAGGAGAAGGGAGTAGGAGGGGAGGAAAGGGGAGGGGGAGGGAGAGAGGAAGGGGGAGGGGAGGAAGGGAGGGGAAGGGGAGAGGGGGAAGGGAGGATGAGGAGGAGGAGGAGGGGATAAATACTGCGGCTTAAGACCTAGAGGATTAATGTTTGGTGTGTCCCACACAGGTGTGACTACACTACCAGGAGATGACAGGGAACAATCAGTTGTTAGTCTGGGGGATACTGCTTTAAAATTAATTCAGTTAACAATTTATCACACTTAAAATGACCATAGCTCATGTTTACATTCTTTTCACATGTGCCAGAAATTAGACAAGATTCTATTACATTTCTTTCATCTAAGCTTTTTGATCTTGCTAGAATCTTGGAGCCTGTCCAGTCAATATGGTGAACACTGGATGCTTTGTGCTGAAATAAACCACTACTTTGTTGGGCTGTCCTTACACTGTATTTATGTTGTGAGATTCTAGTTTCCAAATCTTTTCCAGATTGTCCTATGTAAAATTTGTCACAGCTTTTACACGGGATTTTGTAAGCAACGCCTGAATTACTGGAGGGCTGTTCTTAATGAGGTTTTTTTTGATGCTGTTCTCATATTTGAATACTACTTGTACATTGTTTCCTCAGTATGTGAACATCAAGAAAATTTTCATGGAAGGGGAGGACAAGAGTTCTTTGAATATTCTGGCGATCTGACTTATTAGTTTTCCCTTCAAGGAATCGTTTCTTGGCTGTATTGTGGCACTGAGTTAGTATGCTCTGTGGATATTTTAGCTTCTTTCCAATACTCTGAATCATTTTTAGTTCATCATACAAATATTCTGGTTCTGAAATTCTATATGCTCTTAAGTACATGGATATGAACACAGATCTTTTTACATTAATATGATGGTTTGAATAATAATGCACATATGACATAATATTTGTAGGTTTTCTGTATACCTTAGTCTTCAAAACATTTTGGTCCCTGATAACTTTTACATCCAAAAATGGCAATTCATTATCCATTTCCATCTCATGAGTAAACTTAATCGATGGAACTAACGAATTTAATTGCAGGAGAAATTCATCAATGGGAAGATTGTTAGGACAGAAGCACAGGATATAATCAACGTATAGGAGCCAAACTATGTTTTGCTCCTTTATGGAGGTCAGTAAATGTTTCTCAAAGTATTCCAAGTCAATATTTGCCAGAACTGGGGAGAGGGGATTATCCATGGCCATACCAAATTTTTGTGTGTTAAAATTGCCTTCAAAGGTAAAAGAAGAGTTCACAATGCACAATTTAATTAGCTTGATAATGTTTTCAGGGGGAATGCCATCAGTGTTACTACCCAGAATGCTTGGCAGGAAAGTTAAAACATCATCAACAGGGACATTTGTGAATAATGATTTAACATCAAAGCTGACTAATTTGTAGTGGTACATGACATTTAGAGATTTTAACTTTCTTACCAAATCCTCATTGTTTTGTACAAATGAATCAGAGATAGTGCCTACAACAGGAGACAACAGTGTTACAAGCCACTTGGAGAGCTTGTATGTCGTAGAGCCTACAGAGCTTACAATTGGCTTGATGAGGTTGTTTGGTTTGTGAGTTAAAATTTAATCAAGCCATACATATATGGTGCAGATGGATTTTGCACAGAGAACTGTTTGATCAAGTCATCCTTTCCTCTTAGCAAAGTCTTGATTTCTTTATGAAATTTTCTACTTTGTTTTTCAGTTGGATCACATTTTAGTTCACTGTAGGTGTTGGTGTCACGCAACAGTTCACCAAGCATTAATCCTCTAGGTCTTAAGCCGCAGTATTTATCCCCTCCCCCTCCTCCTCCCTCCTCCCTCTCCCCTTCCCCCTTACCCTCCTTCCCTCCCCTTTCCCTCTCCCTCCCCCTTCCCTTTCCTCCCCTCCTACTCCCTCCTCCTTTGTCACATGCATCCCTAAGGAAGAAGAAGAAGAAGAAAAAAAAAGGTACCTATTCTTCTGTGCATCATCCATTTTTAGGTTCACGTCATCCTTTGTTGTGTTCCACTTCCAGCTGCAGGTGACCATAAGTTAAGCCGCAGGTAAAAATTCAGGTCATCCTTTGTTTTGTGAGCCACTCCCTGCTGCGGGTGTGTATAAAAGACCTCTCCCCTTTACGATTCTGTCTCACTCTGTCTGAAGATGTAACATACGAAAGTACTCATTGTCGCTCCTTTCATTTCTCCTGTGGTTATTTTGCATACATATCTTCACGGTGAAGTCTCTGCATATATATATATATATATATATATATATATATATATATATATATATATATATATATATATATATATATATATATATATGGAGCCTCTGTGGTACAGTGGTAGTGTGTGCGTTTCGTACACTGGTGAATCAGGGTTCTCGCCCCTACCAGGGTAATAAACTTTGGGAGTGTTCACCCGGGCACGTACTGCATTGGTGGACACAAGGGGTGCTGTGGTTGAACCAGTGTCGCGTACTATAAAGTATACTTGCACCCAGTCGGCTTGCGCGGGCCGATTACACTTGGTTCACAGATTACACACATATCCAAAGCCAGTACAATACTACAGTTACACTTACAAGCACTTCTCGCCCTACATACAATCTCTACCAGACAGCCTAAGCCACTTGGTAGAGATACATTGGCTGTACCGTCCCTACTTCGGTCAGGATAGGCCGGTCCTGCAGTGGATACTCAAACAAATGATGATGATATATATATATATATATATATATATATATATATATATATATATATATATATATATATATATATATATATATATATATATATATATATATATATATGCGCTTAGGAAAGAATGAATAAGAGGAAGGGAGAGGAAGGAATGGTTGTGACTTTAAGGCAAAGGGAAACTAGTTTGAAAAATTATAGAACCCATAATCATAGGGTGACCATATATTAAAAACTAATGATTAGGTAAGGGATCCCAACAGCAGTATAAACAAGGCACATTCTGGGCATGAATCTATGTTATGAGACACCATTTTACTTTAGTTATAGTTTCTCCATTTTCTGGCGGATTTTTTATTTTAGCCGATTTCTTTTGGTTCAGAAGCAGAAAATGACATCCGAGTTCTGAACTCTCCCCAGCAATACATCGTGAATACCTTCATATTCTGGCTTACATATATCTTTGTTGCAGATTCCCATTCACAGCACAAAGAGGGAAATATTAGGTAAGTTATGATCACAGAGAATAGCGCTCATGAATCATTACGCAACGTAAAGTATTTTAGTTTGAGGAGAACGTAGACTCTTGGTGTGCTGGGGCGATGGAGGTACAGCCCAAGGACACACACACACACACACACACACACACACACACACACACACACACACACACACATCTACATTTCGGTTCCTGCACCCCTCATCATAAGACCAGCACCTATCCTCCCTACTCGGCTTCCCCTATTCTTCCCACCATCACCCCCGCCTCAGCCCCACCGCCACAACAGAATACTAATCTCGGGCAGACTATTGGCTCCTGTACTATGGTCCGTGTTTTTGGTTGCCTATGACGTTCTCACTTGTCGGTCACTGGGTAATGAGGGCGATATTAAGGGACGTGCTAGTTTTTTCATCTGCCTAATTAATACTCCCTGTGCTCTACTAAGCCAAGGACATCCGTCTGGCAGCAGCAAGTGCAAAATATCAATAGACAATGGTGCTTGGGCTGAAGATGGAGGGTGAAGGTGTATGCAAACCCTCATTATCTTGTGGTCATTTGTGGAAGTTAACCTGCAGTCCACGTTGTACAGCAGTGTCTCCAGCGGGGTAGGGAAGCCAAATACTCCTTCCTCTCAACGTGGAGTCAACAAATGACTGTTAAAGACTGGAGATTTTGCTATGTCTTTTCCCTCTCAGTTTATCCCCTTCAGTACGATGACGTAATTTTTCATTTTGCTTGCAATCACTTGCATTCAAAATAGGAAACATCCCTTGTATAAATGGAAATAATGAAACCCCTACTGTTCCAATTGCCCCTACTGTTCCAAATGCCCCTGAATAAAATAATGTGATGTCAGCATGAATGAAATAAAAATGTCTATTTATCTATCTATCTATTGCCAGATGCCTTAATCCCGCAAGGGGTTAAGGCATCTGGCGCCTCTATTTCGCCCTGTCCCTTGCCATTTCACTGCCCTTCCCCTAGCTCACACACCTCTCTTTCAGATACCTCTCTACTCCATCTCATCCTCGGCCTCCCCCTTCCTCTCCTCCCCTCCACCTCACTCACATACACTATCCCTGTAAGAATCTTGCTCTCCATCCTCTCCACATGGCCAAACTTCCTCAATAGAAACGATGTTTTCTTTTCATATGTCCGAATCTGGGCATGGGATTCACAGCCTGGTCGAGAGCTCTCTGCGATGAAGGAAGGAAAGGCAAAGCCCCTAATTACTGACATAATAATTATTGGTAAAATACCTAAAAGACACGAAGGAAAATAAAAGAGATGACCTCTTTGTCCCGTTGTTAATTGAGTTAAGTAAAGTGGAATGCAGTCTCACCGTTTCATATTGTCATAAGTGTTTTAAAATTTACTGTTCTAAATCAAAGCCTGACTTACACCTTCGAGTTCATAGATTTAGTAATACAACCAGTATGCTCAGTTAGAGCTTGGCTTACACCTTGGCAGACTCGGTTTTAGTAATATGGCCAGTAAGCTTTGTCACAGTTACAATAATTTTGTAGCTCAGTTTCTGTCTCTGTCATTTGTTGTTACTACTTAACCCCGGTCTGCTTGGCCGAGAAGACCAGTCGACCACTGGTATGTAACTGCTTTTGTGGGGCCAACGTACAGGTACTGTACAATACAGTACATACCCGTATACAGTGTAGGGTTTTTAGTGCCCCCTTGTGGGTGACAGTGCTCTGCCAGGGTCGGACCAGAGCCCTTCGCACGGAGATGTGCAGTCAAATATGATGAGGTTTGGCTCCTGGCTGGACTCTGGAGGTATTCCACCTAGGATGCAGTGTGCCTCCATACTCGTATGTCGGCTCCTCATCAGCGCCTGTCACTTCAAGAGGTTAACGATAAAATAAACAGCCATTTACATTATTACCCCTTTCAAGATATAGGTCCTTTGGACAGGCTACTTTAGTTCATCACAATTTTGGGGAGATGATCAGCCTACTTTCTTTGATGGCATTAGATGGTCAAACACCAAGTCACTTGTTTGTAAGTTGGACTTACAGTACACGCACGTCAGTGCTGCTGGTTCAACTGGGTCGTTCTCACCATTGCGTTAATAGGCACTGGAAGAAGTAAGACTAAAAAATTTACGAAATGTGTATACGAATGCACTCTAAGGTCCAAATGCCAGAACGGGTCTTGAGCCAGACTTGGAAGTCGTGTTTGAGACAGTCCCAAGCCCAGGTTCACAGCTCAGACAAGTCGGACTCAGGCAGCTTCACTCAGCCATATGCTGAATCGAGGCTCAAATCATTTTGAATATTAATTCATGGGCTGACACACCTCTTGTAGGGGTGTCTCAGAAAGCTGCGGCATACCCCTCATGAGCGATATTTTCAACAATGCACCAAAAAATTTTTAAAAGGATCAGCATGACACAAACTTTATGGGGTATTATGGTAACTGGTAACTCTCATCCCCATCCCCTATCTTGAGCCCAGTTGCTAAGTCGCATCAGCAACAATTATCAAAAGTACGCACTTTGTAATGCATTTTCATCAATATTATCACCCCAGGAAAGGCACTCGTGGATCAATATTGTATAGAATAACATAAAATCAAATGTAAGATCAGTAGGAAGTAATGGAACAGAAGTAGGGTGGTAAATAATGGTGTAAATGTACCGCCCTAAGCTCTTATTGCAGTGTCAGAGCGAACTGACAACCCACCTGGCGAGTGGGGAGACTGGCGAAAGCCTGTTTACAGCTTATTTTTTCTGCTCCAATATGCATTACTCTCTCTCTCTCTCTCTCTCTCTCTCTCTCTCTCTCTATCTATCTATCTATCTATCTATCTATCTAAGCATAGTTTTCATGTCCCTGCCAGAAAAGCAATTTCTAGCAATTATTTTTTCCAAAATTATGCCGGTTTCAAAATAAAAAGGAAATTCGTGAGTAGCTACATGATGCAGTTTCCTAGCCACTGATATACATTTCACGGAAATCTGTAAGGGTGACCAGAATTGCCATTTCGCCTAACCAAGGGTTTGCACGGCCCCTTGCCACAGCCTAAGGGTTAAATTTAGAAAATATGGAAAGATAAGACAAGAGATACTATACTTTATATGAACGTTAGATAACTTATATCTACAGTCATTTGTCATCATCTGCGTGATTATTCCTTACCAAGGCTTGGTTAGGTCATATTATATTATCAAATATTATGCGAGCATTACTGTACAACAAGTGATAATGCTTATCTTACTTTTGCCCAGTAAGTTACATGATTTACTCGGAAATAATAAAATTTATGTAAATATAGGTACACAATATAGCTCTGAGCTAGAAAAAAAACAAAAAAACATTGATTTTCCAACAGTGAATGATAGTAGGCTATAAAATTTGTATAGTACTGTACAAGAATTGCGCAACAGGTTACTACCGGTATGTTATTATTTCTGTAATGATGGAAAATTGTTTTAAGAATATCCTACATTATTATCTTTCCAGTAAAGAAGCTAATAGAGAAATTCATAACATAACCTATTGGAAACCCTTTGTTCATCATCCTTCCCACTTGTAGGTCAGCTGGTGACTGGCAAAATTTTGTCCTGTTATTATCTAATTACTCTTCATGAATTTGCTGGAGTTCTCTAAAACTATATAGAACCCAAGTAATCCTCAAAACACACTCAATAATATGAAGAACAGTGAAATAGTTTTAGCAGGGGAAGATAACTGTTGAGTGAGTCGGGCCATTATACGTGTTGAGGGAAGTTGGGTCCAGAAAATATCCCAGCGACCAGTCACCACCACCTAGCCTACAAGGGTGATGTATGGCACTGTGTAAACAGTCTCGGCAGGCCTACTGGTGCACCTACACTTGTCATTATTGGCGATTAAATGGATCACAGATTATATCTGCTTGCAATAAAGACATACAAATAGGAAAATTAAGGATAAAGGCAGTTGTCTTCTTAATAGGTCAAAAGCTTCAGTGATGTTATTGCTACAGCTGAGTCTGAAAGTGGTGGTTGTCCCCCATAAGTGCTGTTGTTGTTTTGTATTTTTCGCCATCTGCAAGGGGACAGGGCCCGATAAACTGCCCAGTCAGTGATGGGATGTCAGAGTTAAAGGAGAGAGAAATCTGATGGTAATATTCTGTAGGATTATCGCTTCACGTGGGAAAGAGCTTACTGCCTGTTGGAAGCAGCACTCGTTGCCGGGTGTCAGCTTGTTCGCGGATGATTATGTCTACGAAGGAATGAAGCTCTTTGTTGCAGCAGTAGTGGTCCTGTAGTGATTCCAGTTCGTGGTCGGTGAGAGAAGATGTGTAAGCACTGGGCTGCGTGACATAATGTGGTGCAAGGCGTTGGGAGGGTCTTGTTGGCACTGTTCCTGTGTTGGTGGCGATAAAGAGGTGGTGGCAGGTATTACCGTATGATAATATAATGCAAACTGGATATCATAAGGCACTGCCAGCAACACTCGCAAGAAATATAATCAAATAATGGATAAGTGTTTAAGTAAAATTTATATAACTGTACGGAACTCGACGTATATATCTTCCTCGGAGAGAAAAATTTTTCTATAAATTTAAAGTATTTTTGGCTAAGCATCTTCTGAAGCCACAGTCTATTGTTGTAGTGTGGATTGTCATCTCCCACCTAACGAGGCAATAATCTAATCCCTTGTCCCTGTGTGTGTGTGTGTGTGTGTGTGTGTGTGTGTGTCTGCATGTCTGGCTGTTACCAAAATGTCTCAGAATCAAATAGGCATAATATATCTAAACTCTGAGGACAGTATCTTGGAGCATATGGCTTGCTTGTTAATAATTTCGGCAAAGATTTGATGTGTCTCCAATTGTCATAGGGTTTTGCAAGAAAAAATATCATCTATTTTTTCTTTTTAGCTTGTCATTATTCACAATTTTTATCTTACCTTCACCATGAGAACGGCTTTTTAAAGAGTAACAATTAGAAACTCTTCAAAGGTCTGTTATATTCTATGACCTTATTGAAATGATTGAGTCAACTGGAAATAGCAGTTAAAAAAAAAATGAAAAAGAGAAGAAAGAAAACAGGTCACCAGACTAAAGAGGTTATGTGTTAGCTCTTCAGTACGAAAGGTATAAACAAAAGTTAACAAAATCGTCTGATGACACAAGGACTATAGTAAAAGAAATGTAAATTTAGAGAGCAGTGGCAATTGTTTTTAGTCACTCCACTTCGAAAGAATCTTCTGTAGGCAAATATAGTTATCTGTTGTCAACATTAACATAATAAAATTACACGATCATACTAATGAGGTGGAAGGCAGTGTGTTGATAACAGACACGGCTTCAGCTGCTGTTGAATCAAGATTATCCATTGATCTCTCTCTCTCTCTCTCTCTCTCTCTCTCTCTCTCTCTCTCTCTCTCTCTCTCTCTCCGTGCCTGCATAAACACTAGCCTACATATCACTTCACTGACAAAAAAAAAAAAAAAAAAAAAAAAAAACAGCAAATATAATCGTTAACTGGAGAAACCGTCAGGAAAAAAAAAAAAAGTCGCAATGAAATGAATTTCCAACGTGACGTAATTACGAGCCAATAAGTCAGCGGTTAATTCAGGCTACGTCAGGTGCCAGTCACATTCGTCATGTCAGGTAGGTTCAGATCTAGTCGAACAATCAAGATTTATTTCTGTCAGGTCACATCTAACCAGGTAAATGTGGTTTCGTGAAGGTCCATTCAAGCCTTTAGCTCCCACAGTTCCTGTGCGACGAATTTTGCTGGAAGGGTGCTAAGCGTACCGCCCTCCGCCTGTCGGCTCATAGTTGTTAAGCTCCATGGTCCCGACCCCGGGGTTCCCTCCTTTATTAAATATTGAAAATGCCCAGTTCCGTCCCATACTGGGGACACGGGGTGCAAAGGGGTTAATACTTATTCAGGCTCTTCTCATCCAGTCTGGTTCAGTCAGATTAATCCAGGTCCATTTATGACAGATCAGAATTAGGTCAACTAAAGATCAATTAAATCCAATTATTGTCAGTAACATTTACCAGTATCATATCAGTTCCAGTCCATTTCCGCTTTGTCAGGTCATTTCAGGTAGGCATAAGGCACTTGAGTTGCAACTAGGCCCATTCTAGTCCAGTTTGACCCATTCGCTTCAGTTAGATCGTCTTGCTCCTTCATATTCATTTGTGCTCCGTCGGGTTTAGTCAGAACAATGCGAATTCAACTACGCGAATTCAGAATATTCAATCTATCAGGGTTTAATAACTTTAGGAACACTCCTACATCCATGACATCTTCAGTCCCTTGTTATTGCTGTAGTTATTATTTAATGCTTGTCCAGTTCTAGGTAGATCAGGTACGGACTGTTCCAGTCAGTTTAGTTCATAAGTCCAGAAGGTTGACCCTGGAAAAAAAAAATTCAAGTCATGCTTAGGAAGGAGTTTGTTAAAAATCAGCCTTATCAGTGTACTCGTACTCGAGATACAATAATTCATCGTTTGAGGTCTAAACATGTCTCTGTAGGTCCACCAGATGGATGCAGGTCAGTGTTTGTAATTTCTATCTATTCATATGAAGAGGGTTTCCAAAAATCTGTGCAATCTTCATCTGAGACAATATATGTTCATACAGCCTTGGAGGACTGGATGAGGTGAAAAGAATTAGCTGAGATGATGCTGAGTGGTGGACCACTATGAAGAAAGTTGCAGGTTTTCTGGAAAATGAGCCAGTCACTTTTATGATATTCACGACATCAGAGCAGAAATGAGCGGGGTGGGAGGAGAAAGTTAGATGGGTTGATGGTGGGTGGCGGGGCAGGTATATGTTATAAGGTTTGGAGTTGAACGACGACCGGTAAGGTCCAAAAGAAGAGGTGCTAAAAGTAAGAGAAATGTCCAGAAAAGAGAGAGGGAGTAGGGTATGTTAAGATGGTGAAGGGTGATGGGGCAAGGTGGGACCAGTATACACTGCAAAGCTATGGACTGTATGAGAGTAATTTTAACGGCATGATGACGTAACAGGCATTGTCTTTTAGGCTCAATGGGAGGTTGGAAATTAGATGGGGGAGGAGAGGAGGTAGAGAAGATGGGGCAGGGAGAGACTAATATCACCTGCGAAGATGGCGTAATAAGTTACCTGGTACGTGCCAGGTTATTCTATAATTCAAAACTCTTTCCATTCAGAAAACCAAGCTTTCATATTCCCTGTATACTGCATGGAAAAATATGAAAGCATGGAGTGCTCGATCTTTTTCCTTATTACAGATATTTTTTTTTTTTCCTACTTCAGGTTCTGGGGAAATTCAGTATGCAGCAAGGTAACAGAAATTTTGGCAACACTTCTCTGTAGCATTGCATTTCAGTGAAGTGCAATTTAGATTCATCTCTGCCAACGAAGATGGACGGAGGTTATGTATTCACCTGTGTCTCCAAAGTTGTTATGGGATTTCAATGGAATCAGGTGGATAGGTGGGCAGTGGATCAGGGAAGAATTGGTTAGTTATTGAGGTGGATCTGTTCCGGGCTATAGGACTCAGTCATAAAATCTACAGGTGTTGGTGAGGGTATGCGTTGTCTGAACCTGTGCAACGGGGCAAACGAAGATCGTAGAAATAACTGAGTATGTGAGACTTGATAAGTATTCCTGTGGTAGGAAATAGGAATTAAAGCAGTAGCTAAGTCAAAAATTTTGATGACGTTGGCAAAGACAGCCTCTAAAGGTCTTCTAGTTTCTCACAGCCCTAATCGTGTATAGATATCTATAGATACTTCATCGCTTACCTGGCTTCACTTGAACTGTGCAAGGTTGTGGCTTTTTTATTTGGGGGGGGGGCACTGTTAAGCTCTCTTCAGTTGACCTATTTCACCACGGCCTTCCCCAGTCTATGTCTGGCTGTCATGCTGTAAGGTTGTACTGCTCGCTTCCTCTTGGTTTAACACTACCATTTCACCACCATGGATACTGATAAGCTATATGCACTTTTGGCCGTGCAAAGAGAAGATAATGACACAGCAATATCAGGATTAGGGCAAGAATTCGTTACTACTACTTCTCCCTTCAAGAACGATTAAATGAAATCACCCAGAATCAAGTCCAAGACACCGAAGACAAACTCGACCGTGAAACAGCTGAGAAGCGAGACCTCATATTGCAAGTGAAACATCTAACCCAGGAAAATCTCAAACTGAAACAACAACAAGGTGAGATGTTGAAACATGACTATTTGGACGATCAAGGGAGAAGAACCAACTTGCGTTTCACACATATAACGGAGGAGCCGGGTGAGACGTGGTAACAATGTCAACGTAAGGCAGAAACCATACTTAATAAGCACCTTAACATTAAAGCAAGTTTCGACAGAGTTCATCGCATCGGCAAAGTTTCAAGCAAAGAACACCGAGCTTTGTGGCAAGGTTCACCAGGTTTCCTGACCGTGAACAGGTATTGCAAAATAGGAGCAAATTAAAATGAACAGATATTTTTATTATTGAAGATTTGTGTCCTGGTTCAATGGAAAACCTTCGTCAACAGATGTCTGCGTACTGGGAAGCACGGAGACAGGGATAATTGCTTTCTTTAATTATTGCACCCTAATGGTGAGGGAGCGACTCTCAGATTTTGCGAGACTAGATCAAATGATGACATCAAATATTTATATATGATTCCAAACTATGATTTATTCACTAACAACTGTACACGTAGCAGTGAAGGGGTTGCTGTGTACGTTCGACACATATATTCCAACAGTACGAGAATAAGGCCCCCCGCACAAGGGCCACATTTCAGTGGACGGTGGCTGCCACTTTTCTGTGGTGAGAAATAAAATGCATGTGTTTGTATGGAAGCCTGCACACTAGTCAATTTTTAGTGGTAGCCGCAAAGAAATGTTAACCGGGTCCATTTTACCCACCACGCCACTGTGGCTCGTCACTGGTGACCGATGATGAATGCCGTTAGTTCAAATGGCAGCCCGCACACGGGCCACTCTGCGGTGGCACTGGCGGACGGACTGGCAATGTTGATGGTTCATTCCCTACCCAAGGTCCTGTGTCTACCCCAGGCCCTCTCCCTAACGAAGGTTATCTTCTTTCCCAAGGTTATATGCGTACACAAGATCATTCCCAAAATAAAAGTTACACCACACTACAAAGTTGTTCAGAGCTTGAAGTTCGCGAAAGTCTACAGTTTGTACCAGGTAACGTTAGCAATGTGTCCTCCCCAGTGCCAGACACAATGTCAGGTATTCCAAGCGAGGCTGAACAGTCTGAGTGATTCATTTATATATTTTGTTTACTGGTTGCATGTTGGTGGATTATTCCTAACAGAGACACAGTTTTGGGGTAAATCAGTGTTGCATGTTTTGTTAATATCAATGTTTGCCAATAGGTTTCATCAATTTCAGAAAAGCAAAACATTATGCCATTTTCTTAAATATCTGGGGGACTTTTTTCCTTGTTATGCAGTATCTTTCAGTGTAACATCTTTACACTTGCAAAAATAAAATGTCTCATTTATTTTATGAAATGTGATTAATTTACTCACAAGTTTTCTCAAAATTCTTGCGGAACGTGTATGTCTATATTCTATCTATTGCCAGACGCCTCAATCCCATACGGGGAGGCCATAAACAAATCGTCTCCACGTCACCTTGTCCACCGCCATTTCACTGCCCTGCTCCAAATTCACACACCTCTTTCTCATATACCTTTCCACTCCATCTCTCCATCCCATCCTTGGCCTTCCCCTCCCTCTCTCCCCCTCCACCTCACTCACATACTCTCTCCTCGTCAGTTTCTCACTCTTCATCCTCTCCACATGGCCAAACCACCTCAGTGTGTTTCTCCTAACAATTCCTATCACATCCACATCCACACCACAACGCTCCTTCACATCCTGATTTGTTAGTCTGTCTCTCCAAGTGACTCCCCAGGCTCCCCTCAAATAGCTCATTTCCACTGCTCTCACTCTTGACTTGTGTCCCTCCATTAACGTCCAAGCTTCGCTTCCATACTCTAGAGTTGGTATCACAATACTGTCATGTAATAACTTTTTCACTTCCATGCTCACTTCCCTGTTTCTTATTACCGCCTTCAAGGAACCAGCAACCTTTCTTCCTTGTTGTACACTTTCAAGCAGTTCACCCTCCAAACTTCCATCCTTACTTATCACACTACCCAAGTACTTAAACGTACTCACATTTTCCCTTTCCTCATCATACAACCTCACTGTACATTCACTGACACCCCTCTCGAAGACCATAACTTTACTCTTCCCTACATTCACCTTTAGATTCCGTTTCTTGCATACCCTCCCGAACCAAGCCTTGCACCTCCCCTTCGTCTTCACTTAACAACACAGTATCATCTGCAAACAACAGTACAGGGAGTTTCCAGACACTACCCTCTCTCACTAGAGCCGCTCCAACATCCACTGCCCTACCTTGTATCTCTTTTATAACCCCATCTATTTACAGATTGAACAACCACGGAGACATGACACATCCCTGTTTCAACCAACCTTCAAACAGAAAAACTCACTCAGTTCACTATCCACACGCACTGCAGCCATACTCTTGACAGCATTCAGCAACTTCCCATTTACTCCATATATTCTTAATACTTTCCACAATCCTTGTCTATCCACCTTGTCATATGCTTTCTCCAAATCCATGAACGCCGCTTACAAATTCTTTCCCTTCTCTAGAAGATTTTCCACTAAAGATCTAAGAATGAATATCTGATCTACACAATCTCTTCCCTTCCTAAAACCTCCCTGTTCTTCTCCAACTAATTCCTTTGTTATTTCCCTAACCCTGTCAATTAGTATCCTACCGTATACTTTTCCTATTACACTAAGAAGACAAATGCCCCTATGATTACCACACACTTCTTTTTCCCCTTTCCCTTTGTACAAGGGAATAATTATACCTGACTTCCAATCCTCCGGAACTCTACCTTCCTCCCAGGCCAATCTACACATCTTCCACATCCATTCTGCTACTATCTCTACCCCATGCTTCAGTATTGCACCACACACTCCATCAATTCCTGCGGCTTTCCCCATTTTAACTTTCTTCTTTACTTCCACAACTTCCATCCTGCTGATTTCTTCCTCTCTTCTCACATCCCTCCATCTCCCA
>NC_136980.1:29079596-29116676 GCF_032717465.1 Coenobita brevimanus
CTTCTGGTCACAGGTTTTCTCAGACGAGAAAACTCCCCGATCGTCCGATCATGGTAGGGCTCATGTGTGGAGGGGAAATAATACTCGTACCTGCTAAGATGTTTAATATATTGATGTCTGACCTAAAAGCACAGCCGCAACCAGTGTTTCATATTTAGAGAGAGAGAGAGAGAGAGAGAGAGAGAGAGAGAGAGAGAGAAAACGCTGGAGTAAATCTCGGCAATCGACATCCCTGCATGGAAGTTAAAAAGAAAATCACAGTCCCGTATGCATTATTGCCCGCAAAAGAAACTTCTCCCGAGTCACATATAATGGTTATTCTTTTTTGGTATTAAAAGTAGGTCATCTAACGTAAGAAAGGCTGAATTTTCACGCAATATAATCATAATTACAATAAAATGATAACTTTGCAGTGGATAAGTAAGGAGTCGGTGTGGTTACACAGGCGCCTGCAGACGAATGAAGAGAGATCCCTTGCTGGGTTTAAATACTGTTAATTTGACAGTTTTCTTTTATTTTAACCTTCATAATATTCTTTTTTTAGACTGAGCCTATATTTGCACAATCTTCACGAGAGGGTGAAAATGTTTCGAATGGGTATGTGGAAGGATCAAGTGAATCGGTATTTCTTTCCCAGGAAGAGTGGTGGGTATGTCGATTGCCGAATATTGCGCCAGGTAGAACAACACGGCTGTATTACTGTAATACATACACCATAATATCACGTATCACAGGATTAGGCCTACGAACACGGTGATTTACTGTGAAATAGGCTCACAAAATCACATCAGCAACAATGCGAATGGTTTGTCAAATTAAAAAAATCACTTTATATTAATATACTTATCTATTACTTAACAGAAAGTATAATATTGTTGACCAATGAATCTGTTACCCAGAACATTTGGGAAGGATAAATGAGTCTTTAAAATGCATAGCATATACCACCCATAGTCTGTAAGGTGAAATTATGCAAGAATGTATAAGAAACACTACTTCCACCTATTCACTACACTAGATAACTGTTATTCCTCCTATAACTACAGTTATAACTATCTATCTATCTATCTATATACGTAATCAATCAATCAATCATTTCCTGTGGCACCCCACGGGATGCATAGGGCCTCGATGAACTCTCTCCACCAATATTTGTCTCTTGTCATCTCTTTCAGGTCGCACCAACACTCCTCTCCTGTTTCTCTTTTCATTGTCCTCAACCAGGTTTCCCTCGGCCTACCTCTACCCCTTCTTCCTCTACCAGTCCACTCTGGCACATCCTGTATTAAACTGCCTCTTTTCTGTATATGTGTCCCAGCCACTTCCAGCGAGACAGTCTCACATATTCATTAACTGGTTCCACTCTCGTAATATCCCTTATTCTTTCATTTGTAACTCTGTCTTGCCACTTTATCCCAAGAATCCTTCTCAGTATTTTATTCTCAAATCCTAATACTTTCTGATCTGTTGCAATTGTACTGTACCATGACTCATGCCCATAAATTAAAATTGGTCTGATCATGGACTTCTAAACTTTCAAATTAGTATGTACCGAAAGCATATTATTATTCCAAACAGATTTCAACATTCCAACAGCTCGCCAAGCCTGTCTAATCCTCTCCTCAATTTCACTGTTTAAAATGATCCATTAGATGATACAATCGTTCCAAGATATTTAAAATTTTCTACATTCTTCACCACATTATTCCCAATTAAACAATCGATTTCGTTCTCCACGTTCATATTAATAATTTCAGTTTTTCCACAATTTATTACCAATCCCACTTTTTCTCCTTCCTCCACCAGACAATCAAGCACCCTCTGCATCTCGTAAATACTTCCGCAAATCAGTACAATATCATCAGCATAGTCCAGATCCATCAACTTCATATTTTCTTTCCAGTTAATTTCTGCGCCTGTTCTCCTTACAACCTTTCTCATATCATAATCCATAACCAAAACAAACAGCAATGGCGAAAGAACTCCTCCTTGAATCACTCCTGACTTAACTTCAAATGGATCACTCAAAGAACCACAAACCATTACCTTACAAAAAGTACCTTCATGCAGGCTTCTAATAATATTTACAAACTTTTCTGGTATACCATATAATCTCATAATTTTCAACATAGCTCCATGCAAAACACTATCAAACGCCTTTTCAAAATCCACAAAACACATACTGAGTGGCATTTTCATCTCATTAGCTTGTTGCATTAGATGCCTTACAATAAAGACCTGATCATTACAAGCTCGATCCTTTCTAAATCCCGCTTGTTCTTCTCTTAAAATTTTATCAATTACTGGCTCTATTCTGTTCATCAAGATTTTGGAAAAGACTTTTGCAACTACAGGTGTCAAAGTTATCCCCCTCCAATTGTCACACACACTTAAATATCCCTTTTATGGTATTTTTATAATCACTCCATTTTTCCACTCTTCTGGAATTCCAACTTTATCCCAAGCCACGTTAAAAAGTTTCAAAAGCTCATTCATCAACTCATCATTTTCCACGTTAAGCATTTCAGAAAATATTCCATCCTCTCCTGGGGTCTTAAAATTCTTTAACGCCTTTATAGATTTTGCTACCTCTTCCAAGGTTATATCCCCTGTTTCTATCTGCAAATCTCTCTCGGCTGGCAAAATGTCCTCTTCAGCTGGGATTGGTCTATTTAGAACAGATTCAAAGTGCTCTTTCCATCTTCCTTTTATATCCAAATCTTTAGTCATCAAATTACTATTTCTATCTCGTATAGGTATTTTCTTCCTTCTCTTTTCAGTCCCAGTTAACTCCGTGCTCTGACCGTCATTTTTACTTAATTTAATTTCTGTCTCTGTTGCCTTTTCATCACATAGCCTCCTCTTATCACGTCTAACGAGTCTTTTTACTTCAGAATGTAAACTCCAGTACTTTGCTCTGAGTACTTCAACTACATGGCCATCAACATGTTGTTCTTCACCTCTTAATTTAGCCTCTTTCATCTTCTGAATTGCATTCTATGTTTCATCTGACATCCACTTTTTCCTTCTCGCTTTTCCCTTTTTCTTAATAGTAACCTTAGCACTCTCATGCAAAACCTCTTTTACCTCTCTCCACATTTGATTAATATCATTGTCTTCAGATTCCATCAAAGTCTGCAGGACTAGAAACCTGTTCCTACATTCACACCGAAACTTTTCCTTCGTGTTCTCATCACTTCTCAGCTCATCAAAATCATAATTATTACCTTCTGTACGATTACCATTAACGTTTCTCTTAAGTTTTATTTTAATCTTTGACACAGCAAGTTAATGATCACTACCTATATCTGCCCCCCTCCTTAAGCAAACATCTTGCAAATAACTCCTATGCCTTCTGCTAATTGCAATGTGGTCAATCTGGTTACAATATTTACCACATGGTGAAATCCAAGTAGTCTTATGTATTTTTCTATGCTCAAAGGTAGTTCCACCAATTATAAGGTCATTTGCCAAACAAAAGCTCCCAAATCTCACCCCATTTTCGTTTCTTATACCAACACCCTCCTTACCCATACAATCTTCAAAGCCATCCCCACTACTGCCAACAATCGCATTAAAATCACCAATGCAAACTAACACATCATGTCTTGCCACTCCATTCACTACATCCTGCAGCTTCTCATAAAGGTCATCCTCCATTTCATCAGCAGCCTCATTTGTTGAAGCGTACCCTACAATCATACTGATATTACCATGGTCTGATTTTAAACGAGCATAAAGCAGGCGCTCATTAATTGGTTCAAACTCGCACTGCTTTACAAGCATCTCTACTAAGCAGTAAGCCTACTCCTTGGTAATGACTTCCATCACTCCTGCCAGAAACCAACATAGTAATACCATCTTCCAAATTCATTTTATCAGCTCCAAGCAACCTCTTTTCTGTAAGAGCACAAATATCCATCTTGTATTCCTTGAACACTGAAATAAGCTCTTCCATTTTACCGGCCTGATTGAGAGTTCGAACATTCCAGTTTCCCATTCTTAAGGTTCTTTTAGGAATTATAAACTTATTTCAACACCGTGGGATTCTTAGCACTCCCTGCCTACCTAAAAGGGTGCACGGAACTGAGGGCCATTGCTTCGCAACCAGAGTTCATCAAGATTTCTTAGGCAGAAATATATTTTACCTTGGAGCCAATGCCAGTGGCTCGCAGGAACCAGACATTGGAGAGAGGAAACTAACTAAATGAAAGTAAAATGCAGAGGGTTTGGACAGACAAAGTACAAGGGAAAGAAAGAGAGCAAAAAGAATGTAGATAAAAGTGTCCCTTTTAGTCGCCTCTTACGACAAGCAGGGAATACTGGAGAAGTATTCTATCCCCCCCTTCCCCAGAGGGCCCCCCCTTCCCCAGGGGGATATATATATATATATATATATATATATATATATATATATATATATATATATATATATATATATATATATATATATATATATATATATATATATATATATATTGATACGGAACAGAGATAGATAATGAACACTTCAATTGAGAACACCAAAATCACTACTGTCCCGCAAAGTTCCAGGTTCAAAACAAAGGAGTTAGGTAAAATTACAAGTTAAAGTTTAATGCCCAAACTAACAACTAAACATTCAGGACTCATAAGGATAATGTAATGGCAAAAAAACAGGTTAAATATATGGTTAACTGCAATAGCCTCTATTAACACGAAATTAGCAAGAGTAAATTTATCTAAGTCAGCCCTGATATAATGAGAAAACCGGATAATGCTCAGTTAATGCAAGATATATTATTACAGATACAAAATATTATTACTACTGGCTGACAGCAAAAACTTTACATCAATCACAAAAACCTCACTAGGACTACGAATTAACACCTTATGCTATACAGTACAAGAAAAAATGTAATAACACTAAAACTCAAATTACGCAGCTGCTAGATGGTTGGAGACTTCCTGAGCACTCACAATAATAACAACTGTACAGGGGAGGACAGAGATGTGAACAAAATGAGGAGTAGATCTAAGTGGCAATTAATGCAGAGACTGAGCTCATTATATAGGGACCGGCAGAGCTTGATACAACTTGTAAGAAGGACGCGCAAATGAAGCCATAGGGGACAAAGAGTTGACAATCCTGCTTTGAACAACAGAAAGAACGACTTACTCTACTATAAGGGGGACAAGGGGGGAGTGAGGTAGAACACGCAAGCCTGGTCACTGTGGAAGCCACGTGGCGAATCGTGATCAAACATGCAGCATACTGTACATTAGAATTATACAAAGGATGATGAAATCATAGGCTATGTAACACCTCCCCACAAAGAAAAAGAAATTTACAAAGGAAATTTCTTATTACTCTAAAACAATCTGTCTAAAGTCTAGATAAGCAATCTGCAATAACATTTTCTTTCCCCTTGACATGTTGTATGTCTAACGAATACTCCTGAAGAAGTAGACTCCATCTTGTCAATCTCTGATTTTTATCTTTAAACTTACTAAGGAATTTCAGTGGGTTATGATCGGTATAAATGACTATGGGGTCAAAACCAGAACACAAATAAAATGAAAAATGCTGTAAACCCAAAATCAAGGCCAAAAGCTCTTTCTCAATAGTTGAGTAGTTCTTTTGAGGTGGAGTGAACTTCTTACTGTAATAAGATACAGGGTGTTCAATACCCTGATCATCCTCTTGCAGCAAAACAGCCCCAGCTCCTGTATCACTTGCATCAACAGCCATCTTAAAAGGCTTAGCAAAATTTGAAGCAGTGAGCACTGGCTGACTTAATAGGATAGCTTTAAGTTTACTGAAAGAGGATTTACAGTTATCGGTCCAGACAAATTTAACTCCCTTTTTCAGTAGGTCTGTAAGTGGTGATACAAGAATTGAAAAGTTAAGAACAAATCTCCTGTAATAACCTACCATTCCCAAAAATCTTTGTAGCTCTTTCCTAGTTTTAGGTCTGGGAAGATCACTTATAACCTGAACCTTAGCTGCTGGTGGTGCAACGTGTCCATCACCAATTACGTACCCAAGGTGCTGAACTTTTGCTTGACCAAACTCACACTTTGATAAATTAGCTACAAGATTAGCCTGAACCAAACGCTCAAGAAATTTACTGACATGGCATAGGTGATCGTTCCAGTTGTCACTGAAGATTAATACATCATCAATATAAACAACACACCCTGCCAAACCCTCTGTTACAACATTCATGAGCTTCTGAAATGTGGCTGGTGCATTCTTCATACCATATGGCATTACAGAACATGCAAAAGTCTCTCTTAGTGTTACAAAACATGAGATCTCCCTAGCACGTTCAGTCATAGGTACTTGCCAGTATCCCTTTAACAAATCAAACTTACTTATGTACCTAGCCTTTCCAATCTTGTCTATGCAATCTTCCACGCGAGAGGGAGGGTAAGTGTCTGTTTTGGTTATCTGATTACCACGTCTGTAGTCGATGCAAAGCCGCTGTGACCCACCTGGCTTAGGGACTAGAGTGACAGCAGAACTCCACTCGCTCTGACAGGGCTCAATCATCTTGTGGTTATTGATCTGTCAGCCATTTCTGATGTTGCTTACCACTACACAAGAAAATGCCTTTTGTTTCAGTTGCGTCGTGCTATAATGTAATATTCTATCCAAGTCTGTTAACTGAACATTGTACTGAAATTGAGTGTGTACAAATACCTGAGAATAGTTTTATAGCTTGATTTTTACTAGATTCATGACATAGCATACTTAGTATAAATGGCTTGCTGTAACCGAATTGTCTGAGCACAATAACGCAGTATGGTGGTGTAATGGGTTAGAGATGAAAGGGAGATACATGGAGGGATGCGTAGTCTGGTAGATACTGTAAGAGCTGATCAAGGAGTGTTGAAGTGGTCTGATAATGTGGAATTCATGGATAGTAGGACTGGTGAAATGGATATAAGACTCACAGGTGGAGAGCGCAACAAAGAGAAGCAGAACGAAGAGATGGAAAAATACTGGGAGATAGGCTTTGTGTGGCTGAGAGGCAGGCTTTGTGTGGCGGAAGTTTTTCAGATAATATGAATTTGGCGACACTAGCCCAGAAGGACTAGGCCGATACGGCAATGCTCTCTTAAGATCCTCCAATATATTACCACTCTGCTGGGAATCGAACTCGTGACTTTCAGATGAGAGTCAGGCAGCAATCCACTACACCACGACCAGGTAAAAGTTAGAACACATTATCAAGAACTTCTTTCTTCTCTCTTAAGAAAACCCTTATACTTTTTCCCAATGTGGAACAGTTTCATTAGCGACTTCACTTCCTTGTCTTACCTAAACTGCATTCCGGGCATTGTTCCTGCATCATAATTTCCATATATATATATATATATATATATATATATATATATATATATATATATGTGTGTGTGTGTGTGTGTGTGTGTGTGTGTGTGTGTGTGTGTATGAATGGGGAGAGAGAGAGAGAGAGAGAGAGAGAGAGAGAGAGAGTTATATACAGATATATAGATACAGATATAATATAGATATATATATAGCTATAGAGACTGATTTGTAGATAGATAGGATGAATATGTTCATCCTCCAATTTATGTTGCGCTAGACAAGTCTTATTTTGGCCCGCGTCTCATTCAGTAAAGAAAGGCCTGCTTCGAACCAATAGCATCCCTGAACATCCACTGCGAAGCATCCAACTCCTTGATTGGTCCCAGCACCATCACCTTAAATTAAGCTCGAATTACAGGCACAAGGTCAATTACATTACATCTTTTATATAGTATTAGCACTACACAAATCATAGCAACGTAGCTGTCAGTATCTGACCACTATGCCGGAGTTCCTCCAACTCATTCGCGTCTTAATACGACGATGTAAACAAACACGGTGGTGCCACATCTACCAAGGCGCCACAAGTGGGTGTAGTACTTAGAGGTGAAGGCGACTGTACACTGGCGGTCAAAAGATCTGTCCTGATCCCAGGCACACCATGAATCTCTACCAACTGACGTTCGAACAACGGTGCTTCAGGAGGAGGGGGATGTGAGGTGCCGTGGTGGCAGGAGACGGGGTCAGAGCGAGGGATTCAGTGTCCAGATCCATGGGATGATAAATAGCCAATATTGCCATGATCTCAATATGATTGACTGATAAGGCTATATGAAATTAATAAATATGAACATGATGATATACAGGTAACTATATATTCCGCGAGACATAATTTTGTATAAGGTGATTTATAGAATCATGGTTAGTACTATGGTCTTTCTCAATCCTCGCAGCATAGAAACAATTAGTTCCTATTTCATTTTTTAAATCATCGTTCGCATAACTGTGATTAGCTGGTTCCTTTGTAGAGGGGCCAGTCGTCGGTAATCTTTGGATATTAAACATCTCAGTGTATATTATGGTCATACTTTTCTGTCTTTAATGAGGTTATAATTCATACTACACTTACAAGTATACCACCGATATTTTGAGTCGCTTCAGCTATGGAAGCACTTTATGGCAAAAGCCTGGTCATTTCAGTCGTTTCGGGAGAAGGTGCTCGGGATGAAGTTAGAAAATTTATAGGTAAATTTTCATTTAAAGGAAATTGAAACACATAAGTTAAACAAATGCTTTTATACCAGTAAAACTATTAATGATACAATAACGTAGTTAGTGTATTTATGATATAGATTTGGAGTATTACTACTTACATATACAAGTAACTCTTCTTGACTGTATTGCGACAAACACATTCATATATAATTACACAATTTTATGGTAACCCCAGGAAACATAAGGGTAATATTAACAGAAACATGTCTTTTGGTAAATCATTGCCTACAGTATATACATATAGAATACATACTGTATTACTTTTCATTATGAAAGGTATCTCACAGGGAATCGATGAAAATTACAGTCATCAAGCATTCAGATCATGCAAACACATCAATACAAGGTCCATCCACCTTGGGCTTGAACAACTTCATCAACTCTCCTGGATAGGGATGCCACTAAATTATGACAAATATTTGGACGACTCCTCACAGACTCCCAAACCTCAGGGACTTTACGTTCTACAGCTTGAACACTTTTTTCTTCACCCACGTCCCAGTCCTTGCACATAATGGCCCATCAAATCTCGATTGAGTTTAGATCACAACCCTTTGAGGGCCAATCGAGGACTTCCACTTCCGGGTGGCGATTTAACCAATTCTTTACCACTGTGCACATATGCACAGGGCCCATGTCGTGAACAAGTCTAATTAGATGAGGAAGTGGGATTGCCGTATTTCGCACGGATGGCAATAAAACGTTTTCTAACACGTCAATGTATTTTTGCCCTGTAAATCTTCCTTCTATTTTCGTCAGTTCGCCAGGTCCATTGGTCCACATCCATCCCTCAGATGATAGGTTCACTCGCCCACTTTTGCCTTTCTCTATATTTGTTATTTCATACTGTGTTTATTGGTCTCCAGCACTTTGGAGAGTCCCTGCTTCCATCAACGTGAAGCATTTCTCATCAGTAAATATTACTGTTCAAAAAATCTACGTCTGCTCCATAACAATGTAAAGCAAAGCCTAGTCTACACCCTTTATTGTCTTGAGAGAGTTTTTATTTCTTGGCCGTCCTGTAACAGTGAATGCCCATCTGGTGAATGCGTCTTCTCGTCTTCCGCTGATTGCAAGGAAGCTGTAAAGTCCGAGTAACCTGAGCTGCAGAACACTTTGACTGCTAGTTTACCATGTCCTCTATACGGGCGACATCTTGACGAATGAGCACCCAAGGTCTTCCACTGCGAGGCTTTGTCTTCACTGAGCTCTGCATTTGCCACTAAGGAATTCATCGATTCAAAGTCCTGACAGAGACACCTGTGAGGAGGGTAATTTCATTTGATGATTTTCCCACTGCCCACATCCCGATGGTACGGCCACGGGGAGTAATGCCCAGGATCGTTTGCACTCTTCCCTTCACCCATCGTATTACCGCGCCTATCTATTTCTAAAGTGAATATAAATAATAAAATAGTTGGTATTGTAATCTTAAACTATTCATAGATCTCTGTTGATTATACTGCACGATTACACTGGTAACACCATCTTGCACTGCCGCCTTCATCTACATTCAAAACAACCTCTCTCTCTCTCTCTCTCTCTCTCTCTCTCTCTCTGTTTCGAACAATCACTCATGTCATATTACTAAATAATTTTGGGGTTTTACCCTCCTGCCATTGGCACACTCTTGCCATCGATGATAACTTGCAATGCTTAGTAAACAATTCGCATTCAGAAGTCTCTCTCTCTCTCTCTCTCTAATCATCACCAGGCGTTGAGGTCCACTGCAGGACCGGCCTATCCCTATCACAGCCAATGTATCTCTACCCAGTGGCTTAGGCTGTCTGGCAGAGACTATATGTAGGGAGAGAAGTGCTTGTAAGTGTATTGTAGTGTTGTAGTGGCTTTGGATGTGTGTGTAGTCTGTGAACCAAGTGTAATCGGCCTGCCTTAAGCCGATTGGGTACATGCATACTATAGTCGCGGCGCAAGAGTCTGAGGTTGTTATTATCGTACCCTGGCAACCTTCAATTCAAAAGTGTGTCCGATTTTGTATTATATTATACACGAATTACATTATTATGCACGAATATATTATACACGAATATTATTATACACGAACATATTATACACGAATCACTTGTGTCTCATGTTATACACGAAATGGGACACACATTTGAATGGTAGGTTGTCAGGTAAGATAATGACAACCTCAGAGTCGTGTGCCGCTACTATAGTATGCGACACTGGTTCAACCACAGCACCCCTTATGTCCACCAAAGTAGCAAGTGGCACGGGGTGAACGATTCCCAAAGTTTGTACAACTCTGGCTGGAGGCGAACCCTCGTCCACTAGCATGTGAAACGCACACTCTCCCACTGTACTGCAGAGGCTCCATATATATATGTAACCGTATCGGATAAGTTTACGTGAGGCTACAGAATATGGTGAATGTTTTTGGCGTATAAGGTAGAGTCAGGATTCCGGGGACTTGAATTATGATTGAATGGAAGCGTGTCCCATTGGATCCCATTGGACTGGGCAGACTTAGGCTGTCTGAACGTTGCTGCTACTCACCCTGCCGTAGGGTGGGAATGGAGGTCTGGATAATGATGATTATAAATACATCGTTCCCCCAATGCTTCTTCGGAACCCAGTGTATTTGATTCCATATCCACTCAGTTGAGTAACCTTGACCTTGCCCTTGGCACCGAAATTACCATTTTGGGTGAATTTAACATACACAACGTTGAATGGTTATTGCATTCTGCGCAGACTGACGACGCTGGTCTAGAGTGCAAGCTGTTTGCAGAATCGTTTAATCTCACCCAGTTGGTAAAGCAACCAACCAGAATACCTGATAATCCTGACCATAATGCCCATCTCTTGGATTTATTCTTGACGAAATACCCAGATCAATACAGGATTCAGGTAGTGCCACCACTTGGATCCTCTGACCACAATCTCATCAAAGCCTCATTAGTTAACTCTCCCACACCTCCCCGTTCTGAACCTGTCAGGGTGACCCGATGGCACTTTGATAGGGCAGACTGAGATTGATTTAGAAATTATCTTGCTGATGTTCCATGGCAGTCTTTCTTCTCTAGCGATCCCAATTCTACCCAGTCCCACATTTGCGACTTAATACTAGCTGGTATGGATTTATTCATACCAAGTCAACAGTTCACTGAAAGATCGAACTCTTCAAAATCGTTTGATGGCAACTGTGCCAGAGCAACAGCCCAAAAGTCATTAGCATATAACTCTTACTTAAAATCAAAAACATCTGAATCACTCTCCCAATTTAAAATTGCTAGAAATCATGCAAAAGCTGTATTAAATCTATTTAAATCAAACTTTCTTCAAAAGCAAGCATCAAAACTGATTAACAACCCTAATGAATATAGAATATTCTGGTCAACTCTTAATTCTTTCAATAATAACTTTAACAAGTCATCTTCCATTCCCACACTAAAATCTTCAGATGGCAACATTACAAATGACCCACGTGGGAAAGCAGATATCTTTGCCAGTACCTTTGCCAGAAACTACCATAGATGATACCAGCCAGAATGTCCCAGTACTGGAACTTGATTCTCCCGAAATTGCCCCACTTAAAATGCCAAGATACGTAAAATTCATCCTAGACAATTTACCTACCAATAAAGCTCCAGGCCCAGATGGAATTCCGCCAATTGTTTTGAAAAAGTGTTCCCCTGAACTTGCCTCTGTCCTAGCTAAATTAGTCAGACTATGCATGTGTACTTCTTTATTCCCGGGTTCGTGGAAGGAGGCCAATGTCGACCCGGTTCTGGGGAAGGGAAGTTCGTCTGACCTCTCCAGTTGCAGACCGGTAGCTGTTGCATCTTCTCTTGGTGGGGTGTTTGAAACTTTAATTAATGAGCACATTGTTGAATATCTTGAATCCAACAACTTAGTTGGTGATGGGCAGTGTGGTTTTCGCCGCGAGGGATCGACGGAGTGGGGCACCGTTCCCTGCTGTCCAAACTCCCTTGCTATGGACTGGCGTCTTTTGTTCCTTTGATTTCTTCGTGTGTGACGGGAAAATGGGAGTGGGGGTGGATGATGTGTGTTCCAATTTCCACTCAGTTGGCTCCGGCGTGCCGCAGGGATCAGTTCTGGTGCCAACCCTATTTCTGGTTCATATTAATGATCTCTTATCTGTCACCCACAATCCCATTCACTCATATGCAGATGACTCAACACTACATAGTTCATTCACACTCAGACATCCATTTGCAAAGTCTAATATCTCTACCTCTCAACTCAGTACAGCCATCTCCATAAATCAAGATCTGTCTACAATCAGTGAATGGGGACAAAACAACCTTGTGTCTTTTAATGCTAGTAAATGTCACTGATTGCATTGCGCAGTTGACCCTTGTGCGTTGTGATGCAGTGAGGATCTGTCCGTTCTCCCCTTTGGGGCTAAGATGCGAATAAATGTGTTTGAATGGATGAGTAAATGGAGAGTGAGTCGTCCTGTCTCGGCTACCTCCCTTTCCTTGGGGGAAGCAGCCTAGGTATATAGATAGATAGAAATCTAAATATATACGGTTTACTAATAGACAGATATTGCCAGATTCGTACGTTACCTTCAATGCTACTGATGTTCCCATCTCCAAGAGCATTGAAATTCTTGGCATCTCACTTAGCAGTGCCCTCGGCTGGACCTCTCATGTCGGATCATTTGCTAAAGCCGCCTCAAAGAGACTTGGATTATTGTACAGAGTCTGTAACTTCTTCGCCGATGAGCAGTTAGCTATAATTTATAAGAGTCATGTGCGCTCTCAGCTTGAGTGTTGCTCACCCTTGTGGAATGGTTGTGGAGAGGTTGCATTAAGACAACTAGACAAAATTCAGAACAACGCTGTTAGAATCATTAACAACCCTGCCATTACATATGAACTACCTCCCCTGCAAGTAGGAGGGAATGTTGCCTCCCTTGCATTATTTTACAGATATTTTTTTGGCAAATGCTCAGACGAAGTTGCGTCCATGGTGCCACCTCTCCATGCCTTCTCTCGTGCTAAATGGGCATCTGGTGGCGCTCATGACTGGAATGTCACTCAGCCATATTGCAGAACTTCTGCCTATCAGAATTCTTTTCATTCCCCGAACTGCATCTCTTTGGAACTCGCTTCCCCAGAGTTGTTTCCCTCCAAATTTCAACCTACAACTGTTCAAGTCTAACTGTTACAGATATTTTATGAACGGAGGACACAAGTAATCTGGTGTATGGATTATTATTTTTTTTTTTTACTCATTTGTTTTTCCTTCCTCTGTTCTGTTATATATATATATATATACTGTATATATATATATATATATATATATATATATATATATATATATATATATATATATATATATATATATATATATATATATTTTTACTCATTTGTTTTTCCTTCCTCTGTTCTGTTATATATATATATATATATATATATATATATATATTTATTTATTTATTATAGAGAGAGAGAGAGAGAGAGAGAGAGAGAGAGAGAGAGAGAGAGAGAGAGAGAGAGAGAGAGAGAGAGAGAGTCGTGCAATGAATAACGGAAGGTTTGAAAAATGAGTATTTTTTTTTTTTATAATCAAGAGGCTACGAATAAAGCTTGTTAGACTGTCCCTAAATAATATTTATGCAATAAATGTCGTGGTATACGTAGTAAAGTGAAACTTTCCACTACCACTGGTTTTTAGATCACCAGTTGGCTCTCCCCGTATTTTTGGTCACATATGGCACTGGATCTAAACACGAGGTCCATGGACCCTCAGGGGAGGGAGTACGTAGGTAGAAAGAGCGAAAATGGGCGGAGAGAGGTAGGGAAGAGGGAGGAAAGAGGTAGGAGGTTGACGGGAAGGGTGAGAATGGGTGGAATGGAGATCGAGATGTAAGAGAAATGGATGGGTATACAGGGGAATACAACAAAATAACCAGAGCGATTTATTTTGATCGAAGGTAGTAGTAGTCTGGGATATTATATATCCTGCTTAGTCTCATCACTTCGTGCTGTCCGTTTCCTCCACCACTGAACTGCAGAGGCTGAAAATCACTACGAGAGTTCCAAGGCTGACAGTCACGTATTCTCAGTCTCATGGAATTCTTGACCATATTCATATTATTGCAAGTCATCAATATCACAGCCCAGCCATATCAGTGAATCATCCTGAGATCATGGCAATACTGGTTACGTATCATCTCATGGATCTGGACAGTGAATCCCTCCCTGACCCCATCTCCTGCCACCCCTGCTCCTCGCATCCCCTGCCTCCCAATGCACCGTTGTTCGAACCTCAGCTGGTAGAGATTCATGTCGCGCCTGAGATCAGTACAGAACTTTTGACCGCCAGTGTACATTACTACCGTCTCCGTCACTAGGACCTAGGATGCCACCATCACAACTTACTACAGTACAGGATACGTCAGCCCCACGCACCAACACACTCCAAGAACTTCCACTTCTTCCAGAACCAATAACACCGAAGCAGACAGAAACAGGCCCACTGTCATCGTCTCCCTCATCAGCGACAAGCGAGAATCTAGCAACGATGGACCCTAGTGATCAGAGCAAAGCGAGGGATGAGCGTGGGTCTGACGTGACTCAGCGAGAGCACGAGGTGGGGGCTGTTGGCGGGGTCAACACCTGCCCAGGCTCACGAACATTTGCTAGACAAACGCGAAGTAAGTCAAGTATATATAAATAAAGTTCATAATGACTCTCTCCAGTTGCCCATTTCTATTCTAGGGAAGAGTTTGGTCTACCTTTTCACAGCTTGAATTATCCGGAATTATTCACATTTCTCAAAGACTTCTGTACATATGAAAGGGGATTTACCTTGACAAAACTTGATCAGACGTGTTTTTTTTTTTCTTTTCAATGGTGATAATTATATATCTACTTAGGATCCTGGGTATTATTTTAGTGACTCATATGTGCATGAAAACAATTATTTCTCTAGAGATGCAGTTTCATTCAAGTTCCATAACATCGGAAGTTTACCTTTACATTATGACAAGTTTATAGACCAGAGTATAATATCACAGGATTTTGCGAGACTAGATGATGACATCAAAAATTTATATTCCAAACATTTATGATTCTAAACTATGATTTATTCACAAAACAACTGTACGTGAAGCAGTTGAATGGTTGCTGTGTACGTACGACACAGCATAAGAATAGACCTAATGATTAGGAGAGACGACATTGAAACTTTTCGTTGACTTGAGGTATGGTTCGAATGTCATAACCATAGATGTCATATACAGACACCCCAACACTGATATGAGGGAGTTTTAACTGATTTCAATAATACTATGGACATATTAAATGAGCGAAATAATTTTTGTTATATTTGTGGTGATTTTAATATTAATCTTCTCAACAGTGAAAGTGATCCGCGAGTAACTGCCTTACTGTCTATCTGCTGTTCACATAATTAATATACTAAAGCAGTAGCCGTGTGTGTGTGTGTGTGTGTGTGTGTGTGTGTGTGTTTTGGTCAGCCAAAACTACACATTCAAATCGCACCAAAATTGGCAAAAAAATCGCTAAAAAATCGCAGATGTAACAAAAAACTTGGTCCCATCACGATTGAAAAACTTTTACTATATTTAATGAGCGATCACATTTTGACCAAAAAACGTTGCTCCTGGAGCCGGGCATAGGATCTCCGTAGAATTTTTTTGGCCAGAGGTAGACCTAAAATAAACTGTAGCAGTAGCCGTGTGTCTGTGTGTGTACTTCGGACTTGTGTTCGGACAACTTGGGTTCCATTCCCTAAGCTGCAAATAACATGATCAACTGATCAGCAGCAAAAAATCCAAGTGACAACGTTACACTAGAACAGCACATAAATGCAAGAGCACTTGTATAATACTATAAGCAAACCAACACGTGTATCATTAACATCCGCCACAATAACATCATATTAGGACGAATAATTATAGAGTGTGCATAAAAACTAGTATTATTTACAGCAAAACTTGTGACCATCTTCCTGTTGTATCACTTTTTAATGTAAAGAATTTACCGGAACATACACTAAATGAACAAATTACAGTAAAATATAGTGATTTTAATCCACATAATATAACCAGATTAAAGGAAAAACTTCAGCAAGTATCGTGAGACCTTGTTTTTGCTGCCAACGGCCCGTAGCTCCGATACTGTATTTTTAGTCTTCTATTGTCTACTATGTACAGTCGCATGTTAAAATCCTGTTGCCTCTCCTCCTTCACTGGGGAGAGTGAGATTAATAGATCCAATAATGAGAGCTGCTAATAGAGAGCATTTTCCCGCCAACAGATGGCGCCCTACGGTGTGAGGTATGACAGGTGGGGGAGAGGAGGGAATATAGGGTTGCCGAGGGTATAGTGCGGAGATTCCTGAGGGAATAGGATATTGTGGAATGCATGCTTCTTTCTTTCATCAAGTAGTGTGACACCAACCACTCTTGTAACAGTCACCGTTACACCGAGTTACACCATAATTTATATATTGGGAATCATACTTAGAGCTTCCATGATATATACAATTAAAGTTATTTGTTACTGATGTTGTGCCGTCACAAGACGAACATTAATGTTATAATTTATTTCCTTAAGCTGTATCTGTCCTGACATCACTGAAGCTAGTATAAATCGTCAGCTCTCGATAATGATCACGGGGTAACAGGAGTAGTGTAACCGATGTTTGTATATTTGTGTGTATTCACCAGTGGCATCGTAAAAAATGTAGGGTTTACATTGTTGTCGGTAATTTTAATTATTTGTAGTAGTTGTCCATTGTAGAGTGGTTATTTATCTTCATTTCAGTCACTGGGAATATGAATACATTAGCAAATAATTTATAATATTTCTATAAATATATTCTTAGGGTAAAAAAGGTATCAGCAGTATTAAGCTTACACTTTTGCTTTTATTCATTCTGTATATCATATTACATTTTCTAGAAAAAGTAACTGTAGTCTACTGCAGGCTACTGACGCAAATCCAATATGGCGTCTAACAGAAATACCACTTGGCATACAAAATATCCTAATAACTAACAGTATCGTCAATCGATTTGTGGATAATTTACACATAATCCTCAATGAGATGTCCAACCACTATTTACGTCAAGAACTTCGCGTAACCGTTTAGGCTATCTCCTTTACAAGATTCCTGCATATACTAGGGCGACGGCGAATCGATTCCCACACCTCATAGGCTTTCGTCTTAATAGCATGATAAATTCGTTGCTGGCCAAGGTTCCAGTCGCAAATCATAATTGCCCATAAATTTTCAATAGGGTTAAGTTCACACCATTTTGCTGGCCAGTTCACTACCTCAACCTCCGGATGCTGCTCCAACCGCAGTTTAACGACCGTGCTGGTATGAATGGGGCTGTTGCCATGCACCAGCACGATAGGGTGCGGACTAGCCACGCATCTCACTATGCGTACTATAACACTCTCCAGAATATTGATATAATCAGGGCCTGTAAATTGTGCGTCCAATTTTACTAGCTCCCCTAGACCATTTTCCCACATCCATCCCCAGAAATTTACACCCAGTCTTCCACTCTTACCCATTTTTGAAGATGATGTTCATGATATCAGGTCTTTTGTGGTCTCCAACAGTGCTGTGCTCGTGCTTCCACTGATGTGAAATACTTTTCATCTGTGAAAATAACATTTTCTCATAATGATTCTTCAGCTTGTAGATATATTAAGGCAAATCCAACAAGTGTTGCTGCATTGATTTTTCTTTATGGGCCGGGGTATAGCAGTGAATCTTGCTCCGCGGACCCGCTGTAATAATGTGTAAGGGTGGCAACGGAACTGCAGTTCACGACCGAACTGGGCTACCGATGCTAAAGGTTGATTTTGCACTGTCCTAATGACAAGAGCATCCTGATGAGGTGTGGTTACCCGCGGCCTTCCTGATCACGGTTCGGTATGCAGGGAACCCTCTTCCTGGTATCGCTTAATCCACCGCTGAACGGTCCGTTGTGACAAGCCTGTAGTATGCCCTGTATTGTTCGTCGCCATTCCGCCCTTCCAAAGGCCAATGATACTTCATTGTTCAGCATACGACCTCCATCGCATTAGCTCTTCCTGTTGCCATACCTTGGAACAAACAATATAATAACCTCATTTGCAGTGCTTGAGGTTATATGATTTTCCAATGCAGCAATGATTATATGATTTTCCAACGCAGCAATAAGCCAAATAAACCATCAATGATGTAAAGGTCTGACACGTATGCCTATCGTTAAAAATGATAATAAGAAAGAATGACATTATACAATGTGTAGAAACTTATGACATATAACAATATATGTATTACAAATGAAAATACGCATAATTACCATGATATATGGTAAGGTATACTATAGTGCCAAAACATTATAAACAGTTGCATACCAGGTCTTACCTGTTATGGTGCTGGGATATCACTGGGTTCGGTTAGTTTTGTTCCTGCTCACACTACCTCGTGCAACCTGGAGGGCATCTCATGGTCCTGAACAAATCACACCACCATCGTTAAGTAGGATACTGGCGATTAAATGGCGGTATCACGGAAAGAGTGTCCATATCAGTATATGGCCCGTTATTGGTTACCTACTAATATCTCGGATCGACTTATTACTACATTACATATAGCACAGTCTTTGTAAGAATGTAAGATGCATAATATGATATTTAGACAGACGGACAGACAGGAGTGTCTGTTTCGAATTTCACTTCAGCGTAGATTCACCCACTCCAGGACACAAGGCCTAGGCCTATATTGTTTTAGTTTTGTTGTTATATTTACGAAATACTGTTATCGCATGTTCTCACACGCAAGCAAGGGTACGGTAATAACCTGGTGATTCACGAACACAAATAACAATATTAGTAACGTGACCAGAATTATTGGAGCTAAAAGCGGGACACTCACGCACGCGCGTGCTTGTGTGTGTGTGTGTGTGTGTGTGTATATATATATATATATATATATATATATATATATATATATATATATATATATATATATTTTGTTAATGACAGCGACTGCTGCTGCTCTACACCTCATCCTGAGGCTTCTTATCAAACACAAACGTCTCATACGAACTCCGAACATACCGTACGGTACAGTGGATGGGCCGACCAAAGTTACCAGCTAGTGAGTATTATAGATTTTATATTAATAATTCGGTATTTCATTTGGTTAGGATTATGCATAATTTTACTAATTCATAATAATTTCACTAAAGAAGGTCATGTTATATCTAATCCTATTGTAATTTTCTAAAAGCGGGACATTTAAGATAATTTGCTGAAAAAGCGGGACAGACGTCCAAAAAGCGGGACTGTCCCGCCTAAAAGCGGGACTCTGGTCACCTTAAATATTGGTGCACCGATAAACATCTCTCTTCCTCTACTCTTTCCCATCTCTTGTCATACCTCACACCGTAGTGTGCCATCTGTTGGCTGGAAAATGCTCTCTATCACCAGCTCTCATTCTCGGATCTATGAATCTCACTCTCACCAGTGAAGCAGGAGAGGCGACAGGACTTTAGCATATGACTGTACATCAATAATTTCCCAGTAAAGAAGAAAATGATTAAAGCAAACATCTTGATAAACCATACATGAATGATGAAATAAAAACAATGACAAGGAAAGAAACAAACTGCAAAGAAAAAAAATCAGAAGAAAACAATCACGTATGGTGAAGCGTATCGTAATTTGCGGAATCAAATAACGGTCAAAATAAAAAAGGCCACGTCAAACTACTTTAAAGGCACGATAAAGGAAAGTACAGGAAACAGTAGGAAAACCAGGGACGTAATTAACACCATTATAAACAAAACTCAGGCTCAGCAGTGTAAAAACCGTGTTGATCTAGTAAACACAAAGAAATAACAGAGCCTAAAGACATAGAAGAAAGTTTTAATAGTTATTTGTTGGTAAAAATCTTGTTAAGAAAATGAACGAATCACAGTCAAATTTCGAATCTTTCTTATATAACAGACAAGGAAATAATTTCACCGTATCGTAGACTGCAGAAATTGAGGTAATAAATATAGTGAAATATCTACGAAACACGGGTGCTGGATATGACCATATTCCCATGTTTATTATTAAAGATGCTATCAACTCCATTGTCCCTATTATAGATTTCCTCTGTAATTTATTTTTCACAATGGAAATTTTTCCAGACGAACTAAAAATAGCCAAAGTTATCCCAGTGTTCAAATCCGGTGATTGATGAATTTTAAGCAACTGTCGCCCAGTTTCAATACTGTCAGCGCTTAGTAATCACAGAAAAACTCGTATGTAATATGTTGATCAGCTTTCGCACCAATCATAACATCATAACAAATTCCAATTTTGGATTTAGGGCAGTGATGTCAACCAAAAGTGCTCATCTTTCATTCACCAAAGATGTGCTCAGTTCTTTTGATGATGGGAAGTTTACTATGGGTTTGTTTCTGTATCTGGCAAAGGCATTCGATATTGTTAATCATCAAATATTAATGAAAAAGCTCGATAATTATGGAATAAAAGATGCAGCCAACAAATGGTTCTCGTCGTATATCGGAAACCGTAAACAGTTTGTTGAATAAGTCATTGTTAGTCCCGGTATATGCCCGTAGAGTATGGGGTTCTTCAGGGATCGGTTTTAGGACCTCTTTTATTCCTATTATACATTAATGATATCATAAATGCTAGCCAGCAAATGAAATGTGTGTTGTTCCCTGATGACAGCACCTTTTACGCTAGCCATCATAACCTCATTGAACTAAGAAATATTGTTAATATCATCCTGGCAAGTATAAAAAATTGGATATCTTCCAGTAAACTTACAATCAGTATAGATAAACCCGACTATATTGCATTTAATAGGAAAGAAACAATAACTCTCCAACCAAGTATCCGTATTGGTGACCGGGAGCTTGAGTGTGTGAGTAGAGCAAAATTCTTGAGGGTTCAAACTGAGAGTTTGTCATGGCAGCTCCATACTCGTTATCTCCAACCTAAAATCAGTAAACATGTGGAGTTTTATATCTTATTCGAGATAATCTGACAACCTAGACATTGAAGCTTTTTTTTTAATTATTCGTTAATATTCCCATTACTATTTTACTGCATTCCTGTGGGGGGAGGCACTGGGAAGCTGTTACTAAATCGTTTATCCATCGTGCAGAAGAGAGAAATAAGAATTGATAAACTACCAAGATATGAACATGCTGCTCCCTCGTTTAAAGAGTTCGGTGTCTTAAGACTGGATGACATTAACTTACATTGTTCAGCCTTGTTTGTGTATAAGTCTTTAAACAACACATTCATAATGACCACTTCTAATTTAAAATCAGTAATAGGTTTCATCTCCGAGATAGTAGCTTCATCTTCATCTTCATCATCCAATCCTTTGTTGCTCCACGAGGAGCGTAGGAGCTCGGGGCTAAGCAAGTTGGTCCTGACATTTAAGATGAGAATGACCAGCCTCACTCATCCCTGAGTGGCATTACGGGAGCAAGAACCCCTACCATCCCTTGGATATAAACCTTCACCGGCTCACTCCGACTGGAGCGCCATAATTACCCATTAAACCACCAGGCGCCAAAATTTGATTATATGGTTACCACCCAGCGTAGTAAAGGGTTTCCTGGTGAACAGGAAACCATTTGACTTGTCACTCATTGTAGAGTCACTCACAGGCAGAAAGAAGAGAAAAAAATGAAGGAAAGAAAGACAGAGGAGGGAGTGTAAAGTCACCCGTAGGCAGAAGGACGAGGATAGAATGAAGGAAAGAAAGACAGAGCATACTAAAAATTCCTTTTATGAGCACAAAACAATTTTAATCTCAGATTAAGTATCGAGGAGTGAAGATTTGAAATAATATCCCGAGTAATATTCGGGAAAAGAAGAAAGCATCTGGATTCAAATATGCATATAAATCTCATCTTTTGTCTCGGTACTAAATAGTCTCCTGTGGGTGCGATCGGGGGCTGGAGTCATATCGTGGAATTTTGTAAAAATATCTGATAAAGAGCTCACCTTCTGGTGTATGCGGAATGTTGGGGCTCCCATAATGTTTCATGATTTTCAATAAATCTTTGAGTAAGACCTCGGTACGGCTTGTGTTCCGTGTTGCATATTTCAGTGGACTTTATAAAACATTACTGTAATTGTAAATAAAACGTTACCAGACTATCTCTTGCATCATGGTTAACTTGTAGATTTTCTTCTATATTATTATTATTATTATTATTAGTTTGCCATATTTGTTCATTACTTCTGTCCTTATTAATACTTTAAAATAAACCTTTCTGTAAAGTTTCTGTCACATAATCTGACACATTGTTCAATATTTTTGAGAATTTGGTTGTTAAATTAAATCATTACTAATACTCTGATGGTAGGTATAAATTTATAAATTATTGGGCCCTTATAAATGTTATTCTCTAATTATTTATTATTATTATTATTATTATTATTATTATTATTATTATTATTATTATTATTACAAATTCACATTATCGTTTTATCATTATTAAGTTACTATATTTGTCGTACTACTTCTGCCATAATTATTTCAATTTCTCTATTGATATTGTTGTATATTAACTATCATTTAGCCAGTGTAAATAATAAACCCAAATGTGCAAATTGACCAGGTGCCTTTAAGGACAGCGTCCACTCTCAGTAGGCTCAGCCTGTCAAACATTATATTTTTGTATGCAAATTATATTGTAAATATGTTTTTGGCTTAATAAACATGTCGACTTGACTATGATAAAAGGCAGCAGTGGGCGGCCAGGTGTTGTCGGGCAAGCTACTCGTAGCGCAGTCTGGAATTCAATTATGGCTTCCCGGCGCCTGGCAATTGAGGCAACTGCCTTCCATAAGGATCGGCCATTTGCGTCAGCAGGCAGAGCGGAAGACGACCATTGTTGGGGTGATGAAGGAGGCGTTGGCTTTTGCCAGGCGAAAGGCGGGGGGAAGTTTATCAGCCTAATGAACAATAATCACATGATTTATTTATTTATTATTTATTTTTACCTGATCAGCGCCGCTAAAACACGCGAAGGGATACGGCCGCGTGATTAGAGAGAAAGACCTGTGTTTTCCCATAATCTGTTTTTTCTCTCTCTCTCTCTCTCTCTCTCTGTATATATATATATATATATATATATATATATATATATATATATATATATATATATATATTTTTCTGACACTACTTTGATATTAGCATATCAAGAGTTAATAGCCCAGCCCAAGATCGTTATTCCCCTGATGGGCATTAATGGGTTGGGCGAAAAACCAATAGACAGCATTTGCCTCCGCTGAATAAACAGTTTGTCGTTAAAATGCATGTAAATTTTTAAACTGTCATAGGAAAGCTAGAATTTTTATGGATGGTGAGAACTTACTTTGACCTCCTTCATGCTTGGTAAATCACGGTAGATTACAAGTGGTTAAATGTGTCATCATCATCATCATCATCATCACCTAGATTACCACCACCACCACCATCATTCAAACTCTACAGCCCACCAAAGAGATGGGGTGAGGAAGGAACGAGAAACAAAGCATCATGACACCCAAAGGTAATGGAACTCAAATGATGTGATCCGTGAAATGGACGACACAATCTGTCATTCAGCCTCTTTAAATCCTGGCTCCATTTTGAAAACAAATACCATTTCACTTTTTCTGCTTATTTAATTTCTAATGGGTGTCATATATATGCACCTGGGATGAAGTCATTTTGTTAGTCACTAATTAAAAAGGAGAGCACTGCTTGTTATGTCCATCTTCATGCTACTCCATCCATCAATTATCTCTTGTCAACGCCTTAGCTTCAACCATCGTACCACGCTTTTGCACAAAGCATTTATTTTGTCATGCTTAACTACCATTTTCCTTGCCTACCGTACCTCCTTACATCTTAAATCACCCTCCCAAGCATATCCATTGCAATATATATATATATATATATATATATATATATATATATATATATATATATATATATATATATATATATATATATATATATATATATTCAGTCTACGCCATCCACATGTATTGCCTAAGATTCCCATTTTCACTGTTTGTAATTGACTTTTCAAACTTGTGCTACGCCCACGGCTGACACACGATATTGTGGGCACTAACACATCTCATACAGTATCCCTACTTATTCCTAACACACCTCGCGCAGCACCTTTACTTATTTCTACCACATCTCACGCAGCACCCTTACCCATTCCTACCACATCTCACGCAGCACCCTTACCCATTCCTAACACTCATCACGCAAAATCCTTACTCATTCCTAACATACCTCACGTAACATTCTCAACACACCTTAAGCAGCATCTTTACTGATTCCTCTGTTTCTTATCAAGGCCTTCGTATCACAGACCACCTTTCTGCCTTGAGCCTCACTACTCTCCAATTCAGCTACTGCACCGAGGCAATTAAATTCGTTGATCCATTCGAGTCAACATCAACGCCTACTCCACCCACTGACTAGGGTTCATATTTATAAACATTCGTGGACTTAAGTTCTATATTAAATTATTTCTTTATAATTTCGGCTTCACTCATACATCTACCAAACATTTCACAACCAATACTAATACACTAAAATGAAAAATACTCAAAATTAAACCTTTCCTTTTGCGTAAAATAGATTACCGTAGAAACTGGCTATGGTCTATTATAAACAAGATCCCAAATTGTCACCAACCCCGCCACCCATTGACCAGATCTCCGGGCCTGGTGTTGGGATGTGAGGGTAGTGCGTGTCGGCTGTTGGCACAGTGACAGGCCCAATTGCACGGGTGGGAGAGAGGCAGTGTTATAATAGTGTTATTGCTGTGCCGATGACTGTTGTTTCTCTGTTATGTTCGTGCTGATGGTGCTATTGTTGAAACGGCGCCACTGACGGAAGGGTATTGCCTCCACCACCACCACAACCATCACATGAAGTGTTCAATCTTGCCTTTTGCTTTATCCTCCATCGAGATACCTGAATTTAATTAAGCCTTTACTACGGGAATGTACTTTCTGAGCTGAATATAATTGGATGGATGTGGCAAGTATCATCATTATTATCATCATCATCATCATCATCATTATAACTCTTTCCCCACGACCATATGGAGTGTGTAGGATCATCAGAAGAAGCAGGGATGCAGTAAGGTAAACCTTTCACATTACAATAAAACATAAACTTCATCGTGACGAAAAATTTGATGGGAATCGTTTCTAAATCCTTCCCTATGAGGAGCCTCTCCTGGGCGGAATAAAACGGTACCACAAAGGTTTTTCATTCTACCTTAGCAAAAAAAATCCATCTCTCCTTGAAATCTGAGATGTACCAATAATACTAGAATGTGCTAGTCACGAGGAAGTGCAATGAAAAGGATGTAGAGCTGTAGGTGTCTTTTTTTTCTGCCACAAATCTAGAAGGAATAAGCAGCAAAAAACTAAAATCTGGACCGTGTTAAAGGCAGTATAGTACAGTGTGAATAGGATAGGGAACCGTAAAAGGGAAAGGATGAATTGAGATTATTTCTATCACCTGCAGTAGCACAGGTCTTTCCTTTACTGAAAATGAATATCTGGAAATTGGCGAAATATATAAGGCAAGGATCCTTCCTCAGTGGGTTATAATCGTTTACAGAAAAATAACAATAAGAGAAGGCCTTTGCTCAGCCGTATGCAATCGCTTGGTGGTAACGAAAACCATTATCATCATGATAACCATCAATCATCATCATCATCATCATCATCATCATCACTTACTACCCTCTTAATGCTTTGGATGGATGGAATTTAGGGATAAATACAAGAAGACACAAAAGTAGAATCACCAACGGGCATAACGCAGAAAAATCAACCTCGTAGAGAAAGGACCAATAGAAAATTTAGTCCTTGCACCACGAAATTCCACCTTAGGAGGCTTAGGGTGAAAAGTCGTCTGGAGGTAGGAAGGATAAAACCCAAAGAGAGTCCTTCCTGAGCAGATCATGACAGTTTGAAGGTAGCGAGGATTACTGTCATAATCACATAATCATATTTTTCCACATAACAGGCGAGAAGGGTAAGATGATTCAGTCTAATGTAGGACTATTAACACGGCATAATATTGTTACCTTACAGTTATCTCCTTTGCAATTAAAGGTATTATGAAAAATGCTTGTAATCACTTGACTACGAAGTCTATGCTGTTGTGGTGATGGTGGTGGTGGTTGTGGTGGTTGTTGTTGTTGTGATGTGGTGGTTGTGATGGTTCCTGTTGTGATGTGGTGGTAGTGTTGGTGGTTGTAGCTGTGATGGCTTCGGTGCTGGTGAGTGCCATGGACATGGTTTCCTTTGCTAATGTTTGTAGTTGAAATAATCACTGTTGATGGTAGCTGTGTTGTTTCTTGATGTGGTGGTGGATGTTGTGGTGATGCTGTTTGAATGTTGTGGTTGGTGTGATGGTAACTGATATGGAGGTGGTTTTTTAAAGCAACAATCCATGAGTATAGACTACCCAGTCCGTTCCCTGCACCCCAGGAGTCGTTACTTCCATTGTGTAGCAACAGATGGCCTTTACTGGTCTCCAGGTAGTATGTGGTGGAGACCCTGGCGGTTGGCTGGTAATTATAATTACCAGCCAGCCGCCAAAGTGTTTTTATGACGTGTCACTGGGCTTACAGTAGAGCAGTTAAATTAAAGTCTTTTTTAATATTTGCCTGACGGAACTGGTCCACTCTCATAAGGTGGCATTAAAGCCAATGTTTTTAGGTAGTTGTGAGGCAGGATTGAGTGGCCTTGTTTACGAGTCAAATTAACCATCCAGTCTGGCTACATTTGACCACCAGCTGAGCTGAATAGACTCAGGACCATCGTTAAAATTTCACTGTAGTTACTAGTCAACCTTATGCCAGTTATAGTTCCCATGGAAGCACTAGGATTCGAACTTCGTTATCAGGAATACCAGTACAGTATTATGACCCGTCAGACACATCTCTTTGTGAGATGGTTGCTATGATGCTGAGTGTCTTAGTCATTGTTGTTGTGAATGTAGTTATTGTGGTGGTGGTGGTGGTTGCTGTGGTACTTGTTATGGTGGATGGGTTTGCAATGGAGGTGGTAGTGGGAATAGTAGTTGCTGCTGTAGTGATTGTTGTGATAGTGTTTATTTTTGTGACGGTTTTGTTTGCTGCTGTGGTTGCTGTTGTGATGGTGGATGCAGTGACATTATTTGGTTGTTGTGATTGTTACCAGGTCCCACCCCGGAGGTGCTCGGGTATGGGTATTATTTTCCCTCGATTTTTCTATTTGTCTGTCTATCAGTTAACAACATTACGCGAAAACTACAAGTGCGATTTTGATTAAAATCACAGGGATGATGGGCTATGACTTTTTGATCACCTGGTTAAATTTTGGGCCAAACTGGGCCAAGGCCCCAAAATATGTAAAAAAGAGAAGTAAAAAATCGTTTCTTTCGCCATAACTCCTTTCATATTCGTCATATCGACATGAAACAAAAACCTAAATGTGCGTCTTTCAAATCTGCATCTTATAACATGCCTCATTATATCAGGGGGGTCATTCCCCAGTAAGAAGTAGGGGGATCAGTGTCTAGTGCGGGCATAAAATCGTCAGTTTTCACCTTATTAACTCCTAATTTGATATGTGACATCTTTGACTAGATTATCCCGTTGTGTTTATGCATCAGCACTAATATGACTACCGGGGACGGGTTTGCTGAGCCTTGTCATTGCTTCCTGTTGTGGTGGTGGTGGTGGGTGAAGTAATATTGATTATATGGTTGCTCTTGTGGTTGCGGTTGTGGTGGAGGTCAGAATAAAAGTATTCTGTAGTGATTATTGTTGTGGTTTAATATATTGTTAGTGCTCGTTGCCGTGGTAATAAGTCCAGCTTGTTATCTGGGTTTTCCCATGACTGTAGTTGTAATTGTCTGATAATGATGTGATTACGACTGTATGATAAATGTCTAGATTGTATCGGCTGACATAATGACTGATATTATTGCGGCTTCCATAACGGTAGAAACTTCTGGTCAGATTACTGCCTCTGTGAGTGTACCTGTGTTCTTATTTAGCACTGAAGAGTGTTGTAGGGTATTATGCTCATTTGCGTGTTTGGCTGTAAATAATATAGGTACACCTTGTTTTTCTGTGTGTGTGTGTGTGTGTGTGTGTGTGTGTGTGTGTGTTCCATTGTGGTTGTTATTGCAGTTTGGTGCAACGGTGAGTATTATGGTTGGTTGCTATAATCGTGGATATATGGTGGTGCTTCATTTAGTTATGTGTTATGCTTACTTTAGTCACGGTTATAATGAGTCGTTGTGGTCCCTCTTGTAAGCTGTTATGATTGTGCTTATTGTGTCTTGATTGCCACAGCTGCTAAGGGTACTGTGTGTGTTTTGTGTTGGGGGTAATATTTTCGTTTGTAGTTGTTTTGGTTGTGGGTGATTGCTGTGTTTGTGATTTCGTGGTTGTAAATATTGTGGATGATATGCGATTCTGCTTTTGCATGTTGTAATCTCGTTGTTATGACAAGTTGTTGCTCTTACAGTACGTTGTCTGTTCAGAAAGTACCCAACTTCAGAATATAATAAAATAAATAGCTAAGCTGTTGAGCTAAGGCACTAACCCCCTTCAAAGTAGGCCTCTTCTGACTCGACACACGTAGCTCAGCGTTCTTTCCACTGCCTAAAACATTTTTCAAAGTCGGTTTTCGGTACCTCCTGCGGTTGCTTCGTCGCATTCATCATGATCTCTTCTCTCGTCTCATCTCGGAAAGCCTTCAGCAGAGCTTTGAGCTCGAGGAATAACCAAAAGTCGCAAAGAGCTATGTCTGGTGAGTAGGGAGTCTGCCGCACCTGCGGGATGTTATACTTGGCCAAAAATTCCTGAATCAGTTGAGAAGAATGAGCAGGGGGCATTTTCATGGTGCAGCTTCCAACTTGCCGCTTTCGTCTTTTCTGACGAACTGCGTCATGAAGACGACGGATAACATCGAGGTAGTAATGTCTGATGACACGTCTGTCATCAGACATTACTACTTCGACGTATTTGTAATGCACAAAACCACTGGAATCGAAAAAGAACTGTCAACATGAGAGTGCATTTCGCCTTGCTGGGGACCTGTCGTGGTTTTTTTGCCTGAAAGGACCCTGCATGCATCCTCTGGGACGACTGTGTGCTTTGGTTTCTGGGTCGCGCTCATACAACCAAGTCTCGTCTCCAGTGATAACAGTTTTCAGAAAGTCTGGATCGCGATTTCCACACTCCAACATGTCTTGAGCAACGTTAACCCGAGAGAAGAGATCATGACGTATGCGATGAAACACCTGCAGGAAATACAGAAAACCAACTTTGAAAAATGTTTCAGGCAGTGGTAAGAACGCTGAGCTACGTGTGTCAAGTCAGAAGGGGCCTACTTTGAGGGAGATTAGTGTCCTAGCTCAACACGTTAGCTATTTATTTATTTATTTATTTTTAGAGCCTAAGGTCGGATACTTTCTAAACAGATCTCGTAATGTGATCGTGGTTGTTAGAGTAAGTGCTGTAGTGGTTGTTGTTGTTGTTGTGGTAATGATATTATTCTGGTTATTGCAATGGCGGATGTTGTGATGGTAGTAATAGTTATGATTATGATTGTCATGGTAATGGTTGTTGTGGCAGTGGTTTTTGTGGTACTACTTATTGTTGTAATGGTTGCTGGTGGCAGTTGCTGTGGTCGTGGTCGTTGTGGTAATAAGTTCTGCAGTAAAGGCTGTACAGGATACCATAATGAAACAGCTACCTAAGCCCGAGAGCAATCTTGAGCGTAGCAGCTGCGATAGTACCTGTTGAAATTGTGGTTTCTGTTGCTCGAGATTTAAGTGGGAATATGGCATTTGTCGATGTGGTCATATTTCTTGTTATTATAGTAGTTTTTGTGGTTATTGTGCTGAGAGTTATGCTTGTAGTGCTTGTAGGTGTTTTTAATGTAAGTGCTGTGTCATTGTGACTTGTGTGGCAACTGTTATAACATGATTGTGTTTACTGTCATTGACTGCTGTGCCTTATATTGCAGGTATTATTATCGTCCGCCTTTAACAAGGCGAGGCAATACAGTTTTTCTGTGTGAGTGAGTGTGTGTGTGTGTGTGTGTGTGTGTGTGTGTGTGTGTGTGTGTGTGTGTGTGTGTGTGTGTGTGTGTGTGTGTGTGTGTGTGATGCCAAAATATCTCTAAAAGTTATGACGAATTTTCACTAAAGTTTCTGGAATTATCAACCATGAGATTGGGCTGAAGTCTATTACATTTCGTTAGGATTTGATCAAAGACTATAGAATGCCAGCTGCCATATATTTTTGTCATATGGATTGGCTTTTTGTGAAACGCTTTGACTGAATTCCGCAGAGTTTTGCGATTTTTTTTCGTCCACCTCTAGCAATATAGTTCTTGTCGGTGTGTGTGTGTGTGTGTGTGTGTGTGTGTGTGTGTGTGTGTTCGTTCCTTACCTTACCTAATTGTATCTTTACAGGAATAAGTAATGCTCGTACACTCACGTGTATTAAATAATTTTCATCATAGATATCCTTAAAATTATGAATAGTTTTGGCACAAACTATTTCATTCGGTAGTGCATTCCACTGATCAATTGCCCTATTTGAGAAACTGAATTACCTTACGTCTTTGTCACCTCTCTTTGTGCGTGTGTGTGTGTGTGTGTGTGTGTGTGTGTGTGTGTATGTGTGTGTGTGTTGCCAATAACTCGTCCTCAAATTTGTTTTGTAGGTAGCTTGTACCTTAACCAAAAACATATTATGACGAGTGCTTAGCATTCGAACTTCGAATGTTTTTGTCCCATTTTATATATAGATTGACTTTTTGCAAAACGCGGTGACTGAATTCCGTAGAGTTTTGCAAATTGTCTTCAATTATTTTGCTGGCAACTTATCCAACAACACACAGCATTTTGACAGGGGATTATCATTCTTTTTTTTTTTTTTTTAATGCGAGGAAGAAGGAACCAAAGGCCATGAGCCCACAATAATAGTTCCCTCCAAGAGAAAAACAAAACACAAGTGAGAGCCAAATTCAAGATCCAATAATTTCGAGATGCCTGGACACACTGCGTTTGAAAGACTGGAGATCATAGGAAGCAGGAACTACAGACAGAGGGAGACAATTCCAGAGTTGACATGTTGCATAAATGAAGGACTGGGAGTAACGGTTAACTCTTGCATTAGAGAGTTGGACAGAAAAGGGATGAGAGTTTGCTGCTAGACGGGTGCTAGGCGCCCGTCGTAAAGATGGAGGAATGCATGCAGACAGTTCAGAGGAGCAGTGACCATTGAAGTAGCGATAGAAAAGAGATAAAGGTGGAACAGTGCGGCGAAGAGAGAGGGGTTGAAGAGAGTCAGTAAGAGGAGGAGAGTTAATGAGACGAAAAGCCTTTGACTCCATCCTATGGAGAAGACCTGTATGTTGGAAGCCTCCCCACACATGAGAGCTGTACTCCACACAGGGGTGGATAAAACCCCTGTATAGAGTCAACATTTGTGCAGGGGTAAAGAAGGAATGGAGTCGGCTTAGCACACCTAATCTCTTGGAAGCAGATTTTACAGGAGATGTAACACGATCTCTCCAAGATGGGTCGCGAGTAAATGAAACCCCAAGCATGTTCAAGGATGATGCAGGACTAAGCTGAATATTGTTAAACATTAGTGGGTATACCCGTGCAAGATATTGTCAGGTTGATAGGTGTAAGAACTGAGTCTTAGATGCATTATAACAACCAGATTATTTTTACCCCAGTCAGAGATACAAGCCAAGTCAGACATTAGGTGTGCCATAGATTCATCCCTTGTTTGTTGAGATGGACGTTGTGGGAACCGAATGGAAAGGTGAAGGGTGGAGTCATCAGCATATGAGTGGATAGGGTTAGATGTACAGCTTTAGAAGGTCATTAATGAATAAAAGGAAGAGAGTTGGTGATAGGACAGAGCCCTGAGGAACACCACTGTTGATAAATCTAGGAGAAGAACGATGGCCGTCTACAACAGTGGCAGCAGAACGACCAGAAAGGAACCTAGAGTTGAAGGCACAGATAGAAGGATAGAAACCGTAAGAGGGCAGTTTGGAAATTAAAGCTTTATGCCAGACTCGACCGAAAGCCTTTGAGATGTCAAGCGCAAAGGCAAAGCTTTCGCCAAAGTCCCGAAAGGAGGATGACCAGGAGTCTGAAAGATAGGTGAGAAGATCGCCAGTGGAGCGTCCCCAATGGAACCCGTACTGACCATCAGAAAGCAGGTTGTGATAGGAAAAATAGTTCTATTAAGAAGTGACTCGATAACTTTTGAAATACAGGATGTTAAAGCAATTGGACGATAGTTAGAGGGTTGGGAATGGTCACCCTTCGTTGGGACTGGCTGAATGGGAGCAAACTTCCAGCAAGAAGGAAAGGTACAAGTTGACAGACAAAGGCGAAAGAGTTTACCTAGGCAGGGTGTAAGCACAGAAGCACAGTTCTTGAGAACAACTGGAGGGATTCCACCAGGCCCATATGCCTTGTTATTATTGAGGCCAGTGATGGCAGAACATACATCAGCTGAAGAAATTTTAATGTCAGCCATGAGGAAGTCAGAGGGGGGAAGTGATGGAGGAACGCACCGGAATCATCTAAGGTGGAGTTGGAGGAGAAAGTCTGAGCGAAGAGATCCGCTTTATCAGTAGAAGAAATAGCTACAGAACCATCAGAGTAGAAAAGAAGAGGGAAGGATGATGAGGTAAAGTTGTTAGAAAGGTTATTGGCAAGGTGCCAGAAGGAGTGAGAAGAATTCGAGTTAGAGAGTTGAGAGCATTTAGTACGGATGAAATTATTTTTAGCAGAGCGAAGAACAGCCTTAGCACGATTCCGGGCGGAATCGTAAAGATGATGTGATTCATGGGTGGGTTGGCTCCGGTACCTTTTATAGGCCCTCTCCTTGTTGCGGACAGCATTAGAACAAACGTCATTAAACCAAGGCTATCTTGCGTTAGACATGTGATAAGAGTAAGGAATGTATGCTTCCATGCCCGAAAGAATAACCTCCATAATGCATAAGGCACACTCAGATGGCTCCCGACCATGGAAGCAAAAAGCATTCCATGGAAAATCAAAGAAGTACTGCCTGAGGGCCTCCCAATCTGCAGCTCCAAAATGCCACAGACAACGTTTCTTTGGAGGGTCCACAGGCTGTACCAGAGTGATAGGACAGGTTAAGGTGATAAGGTTGTGATCAGAGGAGCCCAACGGAGAGAAAAGATTAACAGTGTAAGCAGAAGGATTAGTTGTAAGGAAGAGGTCAGGTATGTTGGAGCTCTTTCCAAGGCGGTCTGGGATACGGGTAGGGTACTGTATAAGCTTTTCTAGGTCATTAAGGATAGAAAAGATGTTGGCTTGTTCACCAGGTGGATCAGTGAAAGGAGAGGAGAGCCAAAGGTGGTGGAGAACATTGAAATCACCTAAAATGGAGATTTCAGAGAAAGGAGAAATGGATAGAAAGTGTTCCATCGTAGAAGTAAGATAGTCAAAGAATTTTTGATAGTCAGTAGAATTAGGGGATAAGTAAACAGCACAGATATATTTAGTCAGAGAATGACAGGAAAGCCGAAGCCAGAATGTAGAGAATTCAGAAGAATCGAGTTCTGGAACACGAGAGCAAGATAAGTCGTTGCGTATATACACACAACATCCATCTTTGGCTTTGAATTGAGTATAAAGAAAGTAGGAGGATACAGAAAAGGGTTTACTGTCAGTTGCTTCAGACTGCTGAGTCTCAGTTAGAAAGAGAAGGTGTGGTTTAGAGGAGGAGAGGTGGTGTTAAACAGAGCGAAAGTTAGAGGAAAGGCTGCGAATGTTGCAGAATTGAAAAAGAAGTGAGTCAGACAGTGGTTCCAGGCAGCTCAAGTCATCACCGGGAGAGGGGCGGAAAGTGGAGGCATTTATGTTCCCCCTCTCTGCGGACTCCGAGGCTGAGTGTTGAGTAGCCATGATTTTTTTGAATTTTGGAAAGGAAGTGCAGTGTGTACTGTGCATGTAGTTTGGTGTAAATACTTAGAGAAATTTGTACTGGAGAGCATGCTGGCCTACTCTCTGTGTTACTGAGACACTGGAAAAGTTCAGCAAAGGGGGATGGTCAGGAACTAGTCCTGAAGGCTGATGAAACGGGAGCTCCAGCTCTCCCTGTCATCAGCTTTCCATCCACCTCGGGAGTACTGCCCTGCTCGACTGGCGTTACAGACTAACCTCCTCTAGAGTAGACTGCCCCAGAATGCTTTCGTTTTATTTATTTGTGTGTTATATGTACTTGTAATTACAAATTTAATGACTAATTAAGGAAGATACAGTACTCGTAGTCTGTTGCGTTTGTTATTCACTTACGTCTATGATCATAGCACTTACTGGTGTTGCATGTTTTGAGTCAAGTTGAGTATGACATGGTTGTTACTGTACCTCGATATAATTGTGGCAATTGTTGCTATTATATTCACGGTTGTACGTAGTGTACTGGTGGGGTAGGCATTTGTGGTCGTGTGTGTTAGGTTGTGTAAACAAAGTTGTTGTGGCTGTTATTGTGGTTAATGGTTGTGGTTACTGTAGATGGCTGTTATTGTCAATTTCCTAGGTGATACGTGTTTTTTCCACTCCACAGGCTTGGCGAGGGACGGTATTCATTTAGGGCTGAGACGGAAGAGCAAAAAGTGGTTTTCATTGAACGTGTGTTCTGGCAACAAGGAGAAAGAAATCACCTCGAAAAACAAAAATTTGCGCAGTGATAGACCTCCACCTGGTCCAGATGTAATGTAGGTTGGATCACTCTCTATTCACACGGTGGGGGGGGATTTCCCCTTAAGTGTCAAATAAACTTTCTACGTAGGAGCGCATAGTTTGGCAGAGTAGGATATTTCCACTTGGACCAGCTTTTATGCAGGCTGCGAAGCCCGAAAGTCCTCCCTCCTCCCCCCCCTGCTCCTCCAGGACCAGTGCCGCCCTCAGATGTCGAGGCCAAAACAGATGTGCATGGACTTTTTTTTTTTTTTTTTTTTTTTACCTAGGAACACAAAATTCTGTACAGTGGTACATCTCCATCCACACCAGGGTGAGACTCCCCGAGGGCTGCCCCCTCCCCCGGAGATCTACTGTGGAACAATGCTGCTGTTTTTTGTGCTTGTTGTGTAATGTTGAAATCTCAGTCTTTATGACGCAAATTGGTTATTTTGTAGATTGTTATGGTACTGGATATTGTGGATGGTTGTTACGATCGTGGTTGTACCTGTTCTGAGTGCCGTGTTTCTTTATGTAATGCTGTCATATAAATGGGGTTCAGATGATGATAAAGAGGAAGAGGAGAAGGAGGACTATGATGATGATGAGGAGGAGGAAGAAACGGAAGAGGAGGAAGATGGTAACTGAGATGAAGATGATGATTGTATGATAGTGATGAGGACGAGGCGGATGAGGAGAATGGTAATTGTGATGATGATGATGATGATGATACGGATGCTGCTGATAATAAGAAAGTTATTTGTGATGATGATGATGATGATGATGATGATACGGATGCTGCTGATAATAAGAAAGTTATTTGTGATGATGATGATGATGATATCTGGTGGAAGAGCCTTGGTGACAGGTTGTGGGGAGGTGAGTGTTGGGAGGACAGAGGAGAAACAACTTACCGGTGGGTGAAAAAAAAAAAAAATGTGGGGAGGATGGGCGAAAAAGAGTGGGTGAGGCTTTTCAATAATGTTATTCTATGTTATGTCTGGTTTTAAAAGTGGGCGTTGTAACTGACAGCAGCTTTGGCAGTGATTGTGACTGCTGTTCATGGTTTATCCTGTACCTGTCCAGATAAAAATTTTGAATGTGGTAAATGCTTTTCTTCCTTTTGTTAGGGGGACTATCTCTTTTTCTTTTTTTTTTTTTTTTAACTATATTCTTGATACCGCCAGACGACTTTTTGCTCAAACCTTAAAAGGACGTCATTATAATGAAGGATTAACATTTTGCTTGTGGTAAATGCATGTTAACTATGACAGTGAGTGACTGTAGACGTGTGACTAAGAGCAAAGCTGCAGATACTGTATGCGTCTATATGAGTGTGAATGGAAAATTATTATGACCGTAAATGTGTGGCTGTTAACCCCTAAACCGCGGGCTTGTTTTGCTTTGCCTTCCGTGTCCCGTGGGGATATTCGCTCTCTGACAGACTCTCTAAAAATATTTGCCAAAAATCAGTTATTAGTCTTAGAATATTAAAATTACATTTGCATTTGGCACATACCTTCAGCTTTCTCCTGGGATGTTTGCTGAGCCTTCGTCGAGTACCGTAGGACTTGTGGAGACCTCTGAAGTTGGGTAACGAAGTCTCCACTTTACAGTTCCCAACAACCCATAATATGATTACCACAGCCTGATATTATCACTAGAAACACTATTCTATGATTCTCAAATAGTTTGGAAT
>NC_136980.1:29116776-29281776 GCF_032717465.1 Coenobita brevimanus
CACTCATATACACTCTCTTCGTCAGTCTTTCACCCTCCATCCTCTCCACATGGCCAAACCACCTCAGTGTGTTTCCTCATAACGCTTCCTATCACATCCACATCCACACCACAACGCTCCTTTATATCCTCATTCGTCCAGCCTGTCTCTCCACGTGACTCCACAGGCTCCTCTCAAAATAACTCATTTCCACTGTGTCACCAACTAGTATGGTTTTCCAGGCTGGGTTTGTGGTGCTGTAGTGTACTTCGGTGGAGACAGGCAGGTTGGACACACTAATTAATAAAGCACAACAACCACAACACGTTTCATCCCATGCCACTACGGGACCAACAAGACCAGCGTGAAGCTCCGCTGCCACCTACACCACAGGTCTCCAACCACCGCGTCAGACTCACTCTGGATACAGTGGCATCGACCCGACGCATATTAGTAACTGCAAAACGTGCCGATGCATTTTTTTCTTTTTAGTTAGGAATTGACAAAATTTGAATTTTTCTGTATCAGCTAGTATAGTTTTGCTGTCTACTTACTAATCAAAGCTACTGGTAACCAAGCAGCGGAGTTAAGGTTCGTGATTCTGTTTAATACTTCACCAGAGACTTAAACCAGATTTTACTCACAGCTTGGTACAGACTCGTATGTCGATATGAGGGGCACAACACACAAATTTGTGTACACTATATATCTTTATGAACGTGATTGTCCCACCATGACTCGCAAATTATCACTTCAGTGTTTGGGTGACTGGACTACGTTGCTGTTGAGCACTTTGACGCCACTGCTCTCCCCACCACAAAGGATACCTGTGTCATTGACGTGAACAGAGCTTGCCAGTATCTCGTTAGCACAGGAGATCGCTCTTGTCCCCGGATCTCAGATAAACAAGACGAACTTGGTTTATATTCACGTTTAGCGGTGCCTCCTACAGTTGAATATATTTTTTTTTTTTTTTTTTTTTTAATTTTTCCGACTCTGGGCATAGAGCTTTACAGCCTGCTCTCAAAGGCCCAGTAGTCCTCCTACATGCCATACACCTCTATATGTCACCACTTCGGCGCTAACACCCCACCAAGTATTGACCAGACCTACATGCTAGGGCTGTCTCATAGAGGGACTAATGTATTGGTAATAGTGGAGGTATTTTTACGGCATGTAATCGGCAGGTCTTCTGAGTAGATCAGCCAAAGATCTGATTTTTAAGAAATTCACATCTTTAAACTGTTCCCTGCCCCAGCCGAGATTTGAACCTGGGTCCGGTAGGACTGCAGTCCACCTCTCTGCCGATTGAGCCACCGCCTCCTCTATGTATCTATATCTGTTTATCAATCTATTTATCTACCTGTCTGTCTGTCTATCTGTCTATCTATCTATCTAGGTATCGGTATACCTGCCTACCTATCTGTCTGTCCGTCTGTCTGTCTGCCTATCTATCTATCTATCTATCTATCTACCTAATATAAACTGAACATGAGGTAAAAGGTGGTATTAATCCAAGATTACACACCAACGTCAGCTTATGATGATGAGGAAGTAGAAAATTCTATAAAGATGTAGAGGAACCAAAACCCAGAAAACATCTGTGATGGGAGACTTTGATGAAAAGCCTGGCAAGAAAAGAGTAGGTGTGACTGCAGCTGGGCATTAGGAATGGTATTCAGAATATGAGACACAGTAGCCAAGCTGTGGAATTTGATGAAAGGAACAGTTTGAGCACGTTCTCCCGAAAGAAACAAAGTAGGAAGTGGACTTGGAAGATACCAAATAATGAAATAGATAATGAAACAGTCTTCATTCTCACTGACAAAGCAAATGCTGGTACAGTGAAAAACAAAATAGCACTGAATAGAGTAAAGATAGGAAACGATATACGTATTACAAGATCTCCAAAGTAAAAGGGAGAGGCAAATACCAAGGACGCAATAAACCTTGTAGCAGTGAGGAAGAAGACAGCAAAATTTGGCTTGTTAATTCAGAATAAATACTCACAGTTGATGAATGACGTAAATACCGATACAGAACAAATGAACGAAAACTTTACGAGAATAGTAAACGAAACAGCTTTAGAAATTGGAGGCAGAAAACCACGAGGCAACAACAGCAGGCAACCTGAAAGTACAAAGGAATTTCTAAAGAAAGGAAGGAACATGATTGCAAGATCAAGGCGAGGAACATTAAACTAGTCAAACAAAAGAAAATGCATCAATAAAGTAGACGTGCTGTTTTTCCTGTGCATTCAGAGAAAACATGGAAACTGCATACCGTACCCAATCTTGGGAATGTATGTCAATTTCGTTGAATCCATGTACTTAAATGAACCTCTATTTCTATTCTTTTTGGGGGGGTTGGCGTGATATCCAAATAATCACTGGGGGTTCATATTCTCCAAATATCACACCATCGATGACGGTCCATTGTACAACGTATAGTAACATATCAAAGCCGTATCATTATTCTTTCACTCTTTCTGAGAATTTTTGTCTTTGGTGATTGGGCTGATCCTCTCTAAAAATCATGGTTGGAAAACTGTATAGAGTGGAAGACCTTTGCAGTAAGCAGACGAACTCACCTGGGAAACTTTATTCAGATATATCGCTTGTTTCTGATTTTTTATATTGTTCGTAGGAGGCGACCCCCACAAGAATTATCGGGGGATGACCATGCTCCTCAAATATCGACGTACAATTTCATCTTGCGAATTTATACAAAACATGTTCGAAACTGCGCATACCTGTAATCCTGCGGCATGTATGCTGCTTTTGTATAAAACCGTGTGCTCTCCTTTCCCTGTTCCTGATAATCTTTTTTTTGGGGGGTGGAGGGGGCGAGGCTGACGCCCAAAGAAACATTGGAGGTTCACGCTCTCCAAATGTCGCATAATGGATGAGAGGCTTTTGCACAACATGTACTAAGCTATCAAAGCTTTATCTGCCCTCCCTTCACTAGTTCTAGAATTATTACTTAGGTGAAGGGGACTGATCCTCCCTAAAAGCAGGGATGGAAAATTGTTCCCAGTAACCAAATGAACTCACCTGATAAGTTTCATTCAAACTTTTCCCCCATTTTTGATTGTTTTTATTTTTGGGAAAGGGGCTGACTCCACAAAAATCAGTGGGGGGGGGTCACGCTCTCCAAATATCGCTTTATGGATAAGAGTATATTGTTTAACATGAACTAAGATATCAGTCATATATGTGCTTCTTCCCTTATATTGTACCCGTTATAGTTCTGGAGGGGCGTCGACCCCTGATAAAATAGGGGTCTAAATTTTTATGTAGTGGAGGACATTATCAAGTAACCAGTCCAGCTGACCCGAAAAAGTTTCAATGAAACCCATGTGCAAAAAATCATGACTAGAAAACTGTATATAGTGAAAGACCTTTCCAGGAACCCGACAAATTTATTTGAGATGTTTCATTGAAATCTGTCAGATAACTTAGATGGAGTTAAAGCACACACACACACACACACACACACACACACACACACACACACACACACAGAGCCTGAGTATAGCGCAACGGTATAGGTGCTTTGTCAAAGTAATAGCCTGCTATCCTGCTTCGCAGGACTGACAAAAAGAAATGTAATGATATTGGAAAGTTTATCATGATCAGAATTGAAGTAACTTTAAGGAATGGAGGAAGCCTGAAGGCAACCAGGTGAAGGCTTTATACATAAATAAACCAAATGCCTTCTTCCAGAAACTCTCGTGGGGAAGTATCGAACAACAGAAATGAAGTGGTCCAAATAGTTATACTATGAAACAGACGTCCACACTGAAGATGTGGAACGTGTCCAAGCTCGCCTGGTGCGAATGTTGACACACTCTGGTAATACTGCACACCTTAGTGCTGTTAGAGATCTTCCAAAATGGCGATAGTAGCCCGTAGAGATCTTCTCAAATGGTGAGGGATACTTTTACAGCCCAACCTGTACTATAGTAGCATACAGAAATCCCCCCAAATGGTGAGGGATACTTTTTTTACAGCCCAAGCTAAACATTTCGTAACACTCTTAAGTAAATTTCGGCTGAAGTAAGTTGTCCTTGCTCTCGCTCGGTCAATAAATCTTTATAGTAGCAGTACCATATTCGAAAAGTTACTAGAGGCTGGAAAAATAGTCGACACGGTCATCCCCAGCGTTTCGTTAGATGAGGCTGAGAACACTTTGACAGCAGTAAAGACGGGTGAAGCAGCAGGTGGTAATGGTATTATTGCTGATCTTATATGAACTAGCAGAGTTATTTACGAAATATGTATAATTCAGAGCTGAACTCAAATCTTGGAAATATGTGCCTATTCTGCTTCACAAGAAAAAGGTGACATCAAAGACGCATAGAATTACTGTACCGTCCAATTAGTCTTGCACCCGTTGTGTACAAACCTGTCACGAAAGTCCTAACAAATCGCATTAGTCCTAACCTTAGATGGCAAATCAGCAAAGAGAACAGGCAGGATTTGGAATATTCAGGTTTTAAATCAGGTGGTAGAGAAATTTTCAGAATGTAAGAAACCTTTGTACCAGCCATTTAAAGCTTTAGATTCAGTTGAAACAGTTGCAGTAATAATAATAATAATAATAATAATATTATTATTATTATTATTATTATTATCAGTTATTATTATTATTATTATTATTATTATTATCATTATTATTATTGTTATTATTATTATTATTATTATTATTATTAACCATATAATAATCTTCTGTGTGGTGATGGCAGGTGTCGTGGGTGAGGGCCAGGGATGTTCACCTGCTGACAGCCGGCCTTACCAATTTCCTACAAGCCTCAGACAACAGGTCAGCTAAATATAATCTCTTTGTTTATCTGCCTGTGTGTCAGTCTGTACCTTTATGTCTGTTTTTGTTGTCTGTTTGTCTGCATTCTTGTTGTGCTTGATTCTTCGTAGTTGACAAATAGGGACCTCTGGTAGCCGGCCTTACCACTTTTTTAGCTCAGACAACAGGGAGTTTTTTGCATGTCTTACACATTTTCCAGTCACTGCTTCCCTCTCTGTCCGATCTGTCTGCCTCTTTGCCAGTATGATTGTCTTTTGTCTGTTTGGGAGTTTTCCTCTCTGCCTCACCTGCCTGGCAATCTCGTCTGTCAGTCTCTCTGATCAACTGTCTGATTGCTTCTTATGCTGAGGGTGAGAGCGGAGACAATCATCTTCTGACAGCCAGCCGTAACACCTACATCTCAGACTTGACATGTATGTCCCTTATTTTCTCTGCGCCTCGCTTTTCCTCTTTTCATGTCTGTCCGGCTGCCCTGTATTTCTCTCTCCCTTATTTTCCGTTTTTAATGTTTACCTAATTTTTATGGAACACTGTCCTACTTCCATTAGCACTTACCACCCACATCTGTGACTAAAGGTACTATGTTCATTACACTTTGGCTTAGTTCGTTGCCTGCCTGCCTATCTTGCTTTGTATTTGCCTGTCTATATCATTGCCTTACTGTCTCTGCTTTTCTTGCTCATCCATTTCTGCATTTCTAGGCCATTGACCTAACTGCACGTATAACGAGTGAAAGGGGCAAGATGAGGGTACAATACTCGAGATCAGTTGCTTGGCCTGTACACAATGCATACCAGCGAGCCACAGCACCCGAGGGGCCCAGCGGATGGATCAGCAGATCAGCGCTCACTGCCCCTACCACTGACTAGAGGTTTATATGTACAAACTCTTGTGGACTTAAGAGGTAAAAGAGAATTGTGTCTTTATAAATTCATCTTCACTTATACAGCTACAAAAAGAAATACTTCAAAACCAAAAATAAAGTAAATGTATTAAAGTGAAAATACAAATTAAATTCTTCCTGTTACTTTGAGATCATAGTGGTGGGTGGTGGCGACAATCATCCACTCACTTTGATGTAAGTTGCTACCTACTTCTTCCTTAGCCTTTATCTTTTTTTTTTTTTTTTTTTTTTGTAGCACGCCCTCCTCTTCCAATTTCTCCCATCTTTCCTGTCACTTCTTATTGCTTTTCTTGCCTTTACAGGTGGCTTTATATTGAGTGCGACGAGCCAAATGGTTTCCTATAAGCCAAGAAACCATTTTGCAATGCTGCGTGGTAACCGTATAACCAAACCATTCGTGTTCCCTACCGTGTCAACAAGCGGGTTGGTGAAGGGTTAGTCCCCCTCCCGTAAAACAAATACCTGAGGTCAGTGGCCACCCCTAACGAGATTATGGCATGTCTGGCAATAAATAGATAGATAGACTTTCAGAATCAGTTGCCATAAAAATTATTGCCAAAGTACTTTATATGAAAACAGCCCCGAATCATTACCCACCTCGCCACCCACGCTGACCAGATCCCCAGGGCTGGTGTGGAGATGTGATGGTAGTGCATGCGGCGCTGTTGGCACACTGACAGGCCCTATACACGGGCGGGAGAGATAAGTGTTATAGTAGTGTTATTGCCGTGCTGGTGACTGTTAGTTTTCTCAGATTAACTGTTGTTGGTGATGGTGCAATTGCTAACACGTACCGCTGATGGGGGAATATTACCCACATCACCACATACGAATTGTTCCTGCTTGCCACTTGCTGTTGCCCTCCGTTAAGCTTTGATATAATCACGTTATAGTCCCTCCTGAGTTCGGATACAATCGGTTTGGACACAGGAGTACCTCCTAGGAGTAGTACAAGCAATAGGAGAGCCTGTTAGCCAGATAAGAGATTCTCTGCTGGAAAAAAATGTTTATTGGACTATGATCTAACCAATGTGTAAGAGAGAAAGGGATAAGAAAAAAAGATAAGCTGTCATCCCCAACCAACCACACCAATCAGTTAAACCGGCAAAAAATGACAGGAAAACACCATGCGTTGTTACAAAGAACATGCGTGGAAAGTTTTATATGAGTGGCAAGAAGAGAGGAACATCTATGTACTTGTGTAATCTCTGTTCTGCACAGATTCTGTAAAAAGGAAATGCAAATACAATCGCCGAATGGGCTTCTTGTTATTAACCAATGCGTCTCATAAGTCACGTCAGCATCCTCTTTCATCTCTGAAATAACACTAAATCCGTTACAGCCTATAGTCTTAAAATATTTGTTTTTAGCAGAATTATAACGTACCAGTAGTCCCACTTGCACTAGCTACCATTGCTGAGTATCCTATTCCATTGCCCCACTACAAGGACGTTCAAGTAATTTTTACCTACGGCGATAGCCAGCATGTTAATGAGTAGCCAGCGCTCTTCTTTTTCTTCTGGCTGATTTTTCAAAAGGAGGCCTTTGGAGACATATGTTTTGAAAGTGGTACCATTTAAAAGGTATTTTGACATGGAGAATCGAAGTCTGCCATCAGCTGACACTTAAAAGGTGGCGCCATCTAGCAACAACTTTAGTAAAAGTGCTTAATTTAAGCCTGTTGAGAGATAAAAGCGATCCCACATATGGTTATTTGACATGGAGAATCCAAAGTTGCTGTCAACTATGTTACAGCTGTGCTGAAAGTGCCATCTAGCAGCAACGTTTGTAAAAGTTCTTCACTTAAGCACATTGACACATAAAAGTGGTCCCATATAAGGTTGCTTGACATGGTTAATTACTTTTTACAGCAAACTTTTTGCAACAAGGGCCTCACCGCAGGTCCAAGACCACTGTTTGCGGTTCTGGGTAAACATGGCACGTGCACTCTGCCATGTACTTAGAAGCTTACGGTATATGTATCTTTTAATTTACTTTATCAATTGCACTGATCAAGACGTGATAACTTTAATTCTTTGCGGCTGGAGATAAGCAGCCACCATAATGGCGATGACGTCAGTATTCACAGTGCAGCAGACGTTCCAGCCCATCGCACAGGACTTTACCAGTAACAGCGATAATAGTTGTCAAGATATTTACTGACATGGCCACCGTAAATCCAAACTACCCCCTTCAGGTATGTTGTGAAGGAGTACTTTTCATGGTGTAAATGAGTGGTACCTGTTAGGTGCCGGTAAGTAAATTGCAGTGAAATCGACTAGAAGTAGCATACAGCTACACCATTCCCGAGCGGGGTTCGTACCTCATGAGGTGGAAAGTGTTTAATGTATGGTGTATAGTATCAGTTGTATGAGTTTATATTGGTATTATGCTCATGCATGTTGAATATTTGACCTCTTCATTATTACTTTTCTGAAAGAACAGTTTCTGTGAGTGATCTGAACTTTATAATAAAGTACCTTCAGGAGGGTGCGACGAATAACGAATCGGCAGTCATTTATGGAATCGGAGGTCATTTACCGAATCACCACCACATCGGCACGTTTAATTGGTGTCATAGATTTTATCACCATATAGGTTCATACACACCTAATTATCTGAAATCCGGTAAAATTTTTAATTTAATAAAAAAAAAAAGAAGTCAGGATTCACAGTGAAAACACGTTAAAGTTAGCGGAAGTGTTTCTCCTTTAGCTCAGCAATTCGCCTTGGCAGACTTCTACTTTGCATAAATATTAATTTAACATGCAGATACATTTATTTGCACTGTAAATCAGTATTTGTGCAAAACAGAAATTTATCAAGGCGTGTTGGCTATCAGATTCTAAAGCAGAAATACTTGCTAACCTTAGCACGTTTTTGCTCTGAATCCTAAGTTTCTACTAACAATCAAATTAAGCACAATTTTTTGACCGGATTTCAGATAATTAAGTGTGTATGAGACTATATGGTGAAGAAAATAATATTTTCACAACAGTAAAGACTGCATTCCAGCACTGGGAACTTCGACGAGCAGGCAGCCACCACTGCTTTCGTTTCTCATTGGCTGGTACACAGAGGAATAATTTCCCGGGTGTGCTCTTGTCTGTGCTCTTACACATTGGCACGAAACACTAGCGATTATTCCTCTTGCCACTGGGCATTCTTGGAGATCAGAAATAAGCACAGTGTATACAGGCTGAATGTAAAGTCAACTAAGCTCTTCAGCAGTGTGAGTAGTGACTCTCGACCAGACAGAGGCCGTTTCAGAGTCACGTGATTTGTCAGCTTTTTTTGTTTTTTTTAAAATATATCTGCCCTTTTTTGGGAGGGAAAAAGGTTGGTATATAATTTTCTGCATATTTTATACCTGTTCAAATATCTAACTTAAAAGAAAAAAAAGACCGGAAATTCGTCTATTTTACCCTTGTTCCCCAATTAGTGCTCTCTTTCTTACATTTGGGTTTAACTCTAGTCACAGTACCATTCTGTCTGTACTTCGAACAAATTATCATATCTAACATCGTCAGATTTAAGAATTTTAAATGTTTTTATTAGAGCTCCCCGTAGTATTTTATTTATTTATTTATTTATTTATTTTTTTTTTTTTGAGAGAGAGAGAGAACATATTTAGTTTCATTGGTCGTTTTCCGTAAGGCAAATTTCGCAGGGATTGGATCATTATTGTGATTTTACACTGCAATATCACAAGCCTGCCTTCAGCCATAATAAGATCTCGGAACCGTTGGTGACGTATAAGGCTTAGAGATTACATCGGGCGTTATATGGTCAAAGTTCCTTGAGATGAAGCCTAGCATTTCGTTTGCCTTGTTACTCGCTGCTATATTCCGTTTTCTATGTCGGTACTGACAATAACTCCCAAATCCCTACAATCCATTACTTCAGCCAGTGGGGTACTGAACATACGATATTCATAATTTATGTTATTGTCACCATGCACATTATATTTCATCTGCAATTTTTCACTCCAATTCATTAACTCCTCCAGGTCGTTTTGCATACAGTCACAGTCTGCTTTCGTAATTACTTTGCCTCCAATCTTCGTGTTATCTGCAAATTTCTATACCTTAGAAACGAGTCCATTTTCTAGATCACTGATATGTATAATGAAAAGAACTGGCCCTAAAACTGACCCCTGAGGAACTCCACCTGTTACATATAGCGAATTACAAGCTGCATGCGATTCGTTAACAAATCATCAGTCCATGAAAGCAATTTACTAGACAGGCCGTGCGGTTTTACTTTTCCTTGTAGTCTTAGATGGGGAACCTTATGAAATGCTTTCTGGACAATTAGGTATATGCCACACGACGGTATTTTTGCTTCCCAGTTATGATATATAGTAAAAAAAAAATCGAACAAATTTGTAAGGCATGATTTGTTATGACGAAGCCCTTGACGATTGTTTGTTACAAGATTATGCTTAGTAAGGAACAAATTAAGTTTATCTCTAACAAATGTTTCCAAAATTTTGCATAGTACTGAATGTAGGCTTATTGGACGGTAATTTGTGGGGTATTTTTTTTCGCCATTTATAAAGACAGGTGATGAATTAGAGAGCTTTCACTGCTTACGTGCTGTACATTCACTTATTATTTATGGAATATTTTATTTATAGGAAAGGCTAACTGTGTGTAACATTCACGCCGAATTTTAAGAGAAAACTGGTCTGGGACACTAGATTTATGTGGGACGATTTTCTAATTTAACACTGTCTGTCCTGTCACTTCGTTGATTGATATACTCTCGCCCTGAGAATGTGATTGATACATAGGAATGTTTACGTTTATTTTTTATTTTTTGTTTATGTATTTTTTGTGAGAACACCGTGAAATGTTTCGTTCAGTATTGTTGCTGTTACTTGATTATCATGGACGAGATCGCCTTCCGAGCATAATAGAGGCCCTTTGCTATCTATTACATTTTTTATTACTCCCCACATAATGAAAAAAAAATGTTTTAGGGTATGATTTTCTTTCACAGGGTAATGTTCGCCTCGTATTCTCGTTTAGTTTTCCAAATAATTCGTACATTGCCGGTGTATTTTAAAATAGTTCGTACTTTCATCGTGATTTCATGTACATTTATTTGGTTTTAACATGTTTTTCTCCTGCGATCAATAATTTCTTCAATTGTCTTCGACATCCAGGCTAGTTGATTAGGGTGATTATATCTTCGCGTAATTTTCAGTATTTTTTTCTCGTTCATTAAACCTTAATCGATTAATGAATTTCTCATATTTGTTCGACGTTATCCACCTTTAGTAATTTAAGCCAATTGATGCTGGCAATTTCATTTCTCATATTATCGAAATTAACTTTGGAGGCTATTTGTGCTGGTCTTATAGATTATGTTAATCTCAAGTCTGATGTTATGATCGTTGTTGCTAAAATTTTCACCAACATCTCACATGTTTATTAGATCACTGTTTGTCGCTGGGACAAGGTTGAATATATTATTACTCCACGTTGGTGCATTCACTGTCTAACTTGAAAATGCATCGTCTGTCTGTTCTAACAACCTGTTCCATTCTTTGTATGCACACAGTTTTCTTTTCCCTGTCAATATTCGGATTATTAGTCCCCCCAAGTAATGCAGCCCTTGTTTTCTATGACTGATATATTCTGTACAATATATATATATATATATATATATATATATATATATATATATATATATATATATATATATATATATATATATATATATTGGGGGGGGGCTAACTTGGGTGATCTGTATATTAAATGAAAAAGAATAAGTACTTTGAAAATTTCGACATACAACGAATCTTATATTTCAACATCCAATTTACTGATCTGTATTGTATTTATGTGTGTGTGTTTTTTTTTAAGTATACTAAAACTCCTCCGTCGGTTTTGTGCAGTATCGGTTTTTAAAAATAATCCAAAAATTTGTAGCAATACTGTACTTCTTCAATAAGGTGCATGTCACGAGGATTTAACTTGGAGAAAGCTTATGACAGAATAGATAGGCAAGGTATGTGGAAGGTATTAAGAATATATGGAGTGGAGGGGAAATTGTTGAGTGCTGTGAAGAGTATGTACGAGGGAGCTAGGGCTACGGTGCGAATGGATAGTGAGCTGAGTGAGTTCTTTGATCTCAATGTGGGACTGAAACAGGGTTGTGTGGTGTCTCCATGGCTGTTTAATATATACATGGATGGGGTTGTAAAGGAGGTGCAGGGTAGGGCAGTGGATGTGGGGGTGGCTCTAATGAATGAGGGTGAGATTTGGAAGCTTCCGGTGTTGCTGTTTGCTGATGATACAGTGCTGTTGAGTGAAGATGAATGGGAGTTGCAAGGTTTGGTGAATGAATTTGGGACAGTGTGTAGGAGGAGGAATCTGAAAGTTAATGTAAACAAAAGTAAAGTTAAGGTGTTTGAGAGGAATGAAGTCACAGAGTGTGCAGTGAGGTTGGATGGTGAGGATATGGAGAATGTGAGTGCATTCAAGTACTTGGGTAGTGTGATGAGTAAGGATGGAACTTTGGGGGATGAAGTGCGTGAAAGGGTACAGCAGGGAAGGAAGGTTGTTGGTACACTGAGAGCAGTGATGAGAAATAGGGAGGTGAGTATGGAAGTTAAGAAGTCACTGCATGATGGTATTGTGATCCCTACCCTGACGTATGGAAGCGAGGCATGGACCTTACAAGAGGGGAACAAGTCAAGAGTGAGAGCAGTGGAAATGAGTTACTTGAGAGGAGCATGTGGAGTGACGTGGAGGGACAGGTTGACGAATGAAGAAGTGAAGGAACGCTGTGGGGTGGATGTGGATGTGGTTGAGAAGATTAGGAGAAATACACTGAGGTGGTTTGGACATGTGGAGAGAATGGAGAATGAAAGACTGACTAAGAGGGTGTATGTGGGTGAGGTGGGGGGAGGGAGAGGGAGAGGTAGACCGAGGATGAGGTGGAGGGATGGAGTTGAGAGGTATATGAGGGAGGGGGGGGTGAGTTGGGGGGAGGGTAGTCAAATGGTGGGTGACAGAGCGACTTGGAGGCGTTTTGTCTGCGGCCACCCTTTGCGGGATTAGGGCGTCGGGCTATAGATAGATAGAGATAGATTTATCTGTCTATAGCAAGACGCCATAATTCCGTAAAGAGTGGCCGTTTGACTCAGAGTTTGTTGTTTTAAGGGGAAGGGCACTAACCTTCCGCCAACCCACTTTCTGAGACATTGGGAACACGTATTTATTGGTTATATGGTTACCACCCAGCGTTGTGAATGGTTTCCTGGCTTACAGGAAACTATTTGGCGTGTGACTCAATGTAAAGCCTTCTGAAAAGGGAAGAAGAGTAAGAAAATGTGACAGAAAAGATAGAGTAAATAGAAAGAGAAGAGGCCACACACACACACACACACACACACACACACACACACACACACACACACACACACACACACACACACACACACACACACACACACACAAAGAATGATAAAGGTGAAGGAAGAAGAGGGCAGCACTACATCAAGTGAGTGGATGATGGTCTCCACGACCTGCCACCTGTCCATGGTTCTGTAGTCATAATTATGTTGAGATTTTCGGAAGTTGCACAAGTAATTAATTCGTTTCCCTTTGAAATAATACTTCATGCTTTTATATACATAATATACACAGTACGGCTGGATCTAGTGCTGTGTCACACTAAAATTAGTCCTGCTTAATCGTTCAAATCCCCACTCTATATGGTAACACTCCTACGAGCCACAGATGTGACTCTTCCACCTTCCAGCATCTGAGATTATGTCAGAGCCACCCGAGTCCCCTGGTGGTTTGGCTACACCTCGCTACCACCACTGACTTCAAGGATTGGATATTAACTTTCCCTCTTTCCACCTCTGTATTATTACCCAGACTCCTAAAGCATGCCTATAACATTCATCTAGAACCTCACCTAACCTTGTTTTTCCTACCCTATTGAGGTGAAGGCCGTCTCTGCCATACAAGCTCTTGTCATGACTGAAATTTGCCCAAATATCAACCAACATCTCAACCTCCATTCTATACACAGACTTTCTACCCTTCTAGTGACTCATGTCATTTTATTGAGAGTTACAAAACCAACGTTCTGTAATTCTCATTGTGACGTCAGACTTTCTCTCTCTATCTCTGTCTGTCTGTCTGTCTGTCTTTCACTCGTTTTTATTTCAACAATCGTCGGTGTTTACCAGATGTTCCTCCACTGTTTTCAGTACCTTCGTCCTTTATTTTTTCTCTCTTCCATTTCTTACTTCCTTTTCGTATTTCCGTATCCTTCCCCCTTTTCTTTTTACATATTCCTCTTTTCCCCTTTTCTCTATATATTTTCCTCTGGTTTCTCCTCTTTCAATCATATATTTCTCTATCCTTTACTCTGTCCGTCCAACCTCTCATTTCTGCTTTTGTATTTCATTCTCCTCCCTCCCCTGGGTCTGTCATTCACTCTTCTGTTTCATTTTTTATTTGCCTTCTCCCTCGCGCTGCTTTCCTCTCTCGTCCATTTCATATACTTTCTTCCTTTACTTTCTTCCTTTCTCTTGTCCCCATTCTTTCGTCTTTCCATATTGTATTTCTTCATATTTCTGGCTTTTTCTTTCATATTTTTGTCAATGTTCCTTTTTCCTTCTCTGCCTCTCTCCCTTTTAAAGTCTTTTAGCTCTTCCGATTCCTTTCCCCACTCTCCTGCCATTCAGTTAAACTTCTTGCTTTTTCTCCCTAAAATTCTTGGTTCATCGATTTTTTTTCTTCACATCTTACTTTCTATAATTTGTGCTTCTTAATCTTCCTCTCTTTCCTTTTCTTCTTCTATTTTCTCCATTAAACATTTCACCCTTCTCTTTTCCCATTTCTACTTTCAATTGGTGTGACATCTCTCCCCCTCCATTCGTACGCCATTCTTCTGTCATTTCTTCTTCTGAATTCTCCCTTCATTGTCTTTATCTTTTGTCGTCCTTGTCTTCTCCTCCCTCTTCCTTGGGGGGAGGGGAGTCAAATGGTGGGTGACAGAGTGACTTGGAGGCGTTTTGTCTGTGGCCACCCTTTGCGGGATTAGGGCGTCGGGCTATAGATAGATAGATAGATAGATATTTATTCATTTTCTTCCCTTTTCCTACCCTTTCCTTTCTGCACCTTATTCGTTTCACTGTACCCTCTTTCACTTCTCCCCCCCCCCCTTCCTCCTATGTTTCCATCCTTCTTTCTTCACTTTTCCTCTCTTTTTCCTCTTTCTATGATTTGGTATTTCTTCATCCTCCTCTCTTTCCTTCTTTCCACACGAAATTTAACCTGCCATCCCCACAGGCCAAAGTTTGGATTAAATCCCGGTAATCAGTAAGTCACTCGAACACTTGCTCTTCCCTCTCTCTCTCTCTCTCTCTCTCTCTCTGTATGTGTGTGTGTGTGTGTCTGTGTGTGTGTGTGTGTGTGTCGTCGCTTCTTGATGTCTCGCCTTCCCTGCTGTCTCTCTCGGCTTTAGTGAGCTTGTGGTGTAAGTGAAATACCTTCAAGTTTTTCCCGTCTCACCGCCAATATCCCAGGAAATGGAATGGAGAGAGAAGTTGTTGACTGGGTAATTAATGAAGGGGTAGATGTGGTAATTAATGAAGGGATACATGTGGTAATTTATGAAGGGGTAGATGTGGTAATTAATGAAGGGATACATGTGGTAATTTATGAAGGGGTAGATGTGGTAAATAATGAAGGGGTAGATGTGGTAATTAATGAAGGGGTAGATGTGGTAATTTATGAAGGGGTAGATGTGGTAAATAATGAAGGGGTAGATGTAGTAATTAATGAAGGGGTAGATGTGGTAATTAATGAAGGGGTAGATGTGGTAATTAATGAAGGGGTAGATGTGGTAATTAATGAAGGGGTAGACGTGGTAATTAATGAAGGGGTAGATGTATCGTAATGGGGAGAGGTATGTGTAGTGTCTCCGGTGCCTTGTGTCTCACTGTCTCACCCCTGCAATCAACCCTGGAGACTAAACTACATTAATATTAAAGTCCTGTACACCATTGGTTTAACTTGTCATCGCACATTATTATTTACGTCTACGAGTATCAATCTGTCCATCTTTCTATCCGTCTTTCTATTTATGTATACACACACACACACACACACACACACACACACACACACACACACACACACTCATTTTATATATATATATATATATATATATATATATATATATATATATATATATATATATATATATATATATATATATCGTATGATGGGGCGTTATCGTATTGGTGGGGCGATATCGGCATTTTGTTAAGTCAGACAAGGATTACTTTCCAAATGTTTATTTTTTAAACTAATATTGAATGTGTTTCTTATGATGGTAGGTTTAATTTGAAATAAAATTTGAGCTCATTGTGTTGCATATGGTTCACTGACGAAAAGCAATACGAGAGACATTCCAATGACTGAAAATTGTACTGAAAAATAAATTTGTGTCTGGGACCCGGACAGCCCACTTGGATCAAATCTGTATACCCCATGCATACTGCCGATTGTTTAGGGCAACTTTTACCTGGAAACCGTTATCTGGTAACTTTATCCATAACTGGGTAATATCGGCATACCTGGTGGGGTAATAACAGCATCAGTTTAAATTATATATTTCTGCCATCAGAGCTGAATTAAATGCTCGTGAGGATTATTACTAATTTGTAAACTTGTATACATATGGAAGGACAGATAATTACGAGTATATTGAAGATGATCCGGCATTTGCTGAATTAACAGAGGAGTCAGAAGATTAATCATACGTAGTGGTAGCAGTCTCTTAGGTCCAAAGCCAAGAAGACGGAAGTGAAAGCAGTAACACAAAGGACAAAACAGGGAGAACGGAGACTAGAAATGTATGGTGACCACAGATTAGGAGTTAAATTAAGGAGTCTAAGTGTTGACAGTATTCAGCTATAGCAAGTGCCATTGGCCTACTTAGTAAGTAGGGCGGATTCTGAAGAAGACCGATAAGGAATATGACAAATTCATAGTGAAATAAAACAGAATTAAAGAAACAAGTAGTAAAGAGGAAGGTCCCTTACATTTAAGGTGCAATGAGTCAGAAGATCATTACCCCACTGACAAAAACTATATTGTGAGAAAACTGCGACTATTCTTTTGGTAAAGGTGGAAACGTGTTTTTTAAAGAATGACTTTGGGTCACTGATAATTCGGTGAACGAATGGAGAAAAAAAAAAAAATACTCTGCGAAGTGATTTACAGTCAATTTATGTGCTGCTTATGGTTAGGGGAAGGTGTTTAGATTTAAAGGAACAGGATGATTTAAAACACTGAAGCTGTAATGTTTGACCTGTGTATTTATTTACAAATCAGTGGTACCGGTATGTGATTTACGGTACTTCAAGACTCCCATAAAGTCTGTTTTCTATGCTTAAAATTTTTTCCATTGTTTGTTCTCTATTTATCGATAAAGAAAAAAATCCTGAAGTATGTGAAATGAAGTGGGACTAGCATCCAATTTTTTTCAAGTTTAAGACATTATTTTCTTCAAAGATAATATGTAGTACGTAAAATCAAGTGCTTTCTTGGAATATCTATGAAGATTTTGCATAACAGTCACTGTATTATGCTGTTGTAGCCAGCACGTCCTTATCACCCCATTCGTAGGGAAATATCGGCAGGGGTTTTGACATTTTGCCCAGAAATAAGTTTAAGTTTATTGCGAAAGGTTTGGGGCATACAGCTTTAAAATGTAGTATGTAGTTTCTGTATATACCTTTACTACCATATACAGTATATATATTCCTACCATATACAGTATATATATATATATATATATATATATATATATATATATATATATATATATATATATATATACAGTATATATATATATATATATATATATATATATATATATATATATATATATATATATATCTATATATATATCTAATGAGTGAGAGAGAGATCTTAATCCTGTGTGTGTGTGTGTGTGTGTGTGTGTGTGTTTTCCAGCCAAACCTGGAAAAAAATATTTTGATGAAACTTGGCAGGATGCCAAGTGGGTCCCCGATGGGCCAGTTTCAGTTTCATGTCGATGTGATGTTAGCTGAACAGGTGTTTTGGCTTCTGATAATTGTCACAGGTATTACAATGACTGCGCGTGGAAGAGGCGGCGGGATATTTCCGTGGAATTTCATGCGTTCTTACAAAGAATTGGAGAGGCATGTACATTTACACTCCAGTGTCTTTTTATTTCATTGAAGCTTTGAACAAACTATTTTATTCAGCAGAAAATGGTGGTTGCTGTAGTGGTCGTGTCGATGGTAGATTTGGTGGTGATGGTAGCTGCGATGATGATGGTGGTGGTGGTAGCTGTGATGGTGGTGGTGATGATGTTGGTGGTTGCTGTGGTGATGGTGGTGGTGGTGGTGGTAGCTGTTCAGAAATGACTGTCATTTGGGCAAGTGCTTTGTGACCCTCTTGGGCCAAAAAGCACTTGCCCCAATGTGATGCACGGTTCAGAGGCGGCTCTAATTAAGACAAGTGCTGAGTGGCCTGACAGGGCCCAAAGGCTTTATACGAATGTAGATACCAGTGCTTGCCGGCAGAAATTTGCGGGACTACTAATAAACTAATAGCCTTTCCTAAAAAGTTTGCAAAAGCCATTACTTTTTTTCAGTATCAATATTGAGCTCACAATGACCAATAAGGACCAGTAAGTCAAAATAATTAGTTTTGCAATTTTTGTGTGTGTCCCGATTTACGACAGTCTAGTGCCGTTGCATTGTGCGCGATAGCCAAATTTGTTGTATTTTTCTGACTCTCCCTGGACATATCCCGACCTAATGCAAAAAGAATTAAGTAAAGATCTATTACCGTTCTTGTGAAAGAAACGGACAGATGGACAGATACACACATATGCGGGTTGACTTTATATATATATATACTGTATATATATATATATATATATATATATATATATATATATATATATATATATATATATATCAATCATTTCCTGTGGCACCCCATGGGATGCATAGGGCCTCAATGAACTCTCTCCACCAATATTTGTCCCTTGCCATCTCCTTCAGGTCCCACCAACACTCCTCTCCTGCTTCTTTTTTCATTGTCCTCAACCAGGTTTCCCTCGGCCTATATATATATACCTAGCAATTGCTCACACACACACACACACACACACACACACACACACACACACACGCACACACACACATACAATAAGAAAATAGCTCAAACAGCCCGAATCCGATTTTCACCAAACTTCTAAATACTTTAGGGTCAGCCATTGACTAATCCTACAGGACTTTTTTTTTTTTTTTAACAGCAACAGGTCAGAGATCAAGGGCACAGGACTGGACCAGTCTTTGATTGAACAAAGTATTAACCCAGTTTCAACATGACTTGGAGAACGGGTTGAAGGTAAGGTTGGAATGAAGACATTCAATTTCGAAAATAATCTTTCAAAGGTGAAGGTCACTGGACAAGGTCAAAATATGATCCAGTGTGTGGTAGTCATAATAACTTAAACAGTTTTAATCCGATTTCAACGAAATCTGATGGATGGGTCGCAGGTGAAGCAATAAGCATTTTATTTATAACAATAGGTCAAAGGTTAAGGTCACAGGGCAAGATTAACTTAGTAACAGTCTCTATCCGATTTGAACCAAGCTTTGGGGAAGAGTTGAGAACAATCAAAGGTCAAGTACACAAGGAAAGGTCAAATGCCACGGTGACAAGGCACGGTCAACTCAGTGATGATCTGATTTGAACCAGTCTTGGAGGAAGGGTTAATAATTAGTCGAGAGCAAAAGTATTTAACCCGCCCCGTCCCGACGACGTATGGGTACGTTGCAACGATTTGCATTTGCCAGTCCCGGCGACGTACCAGTACGTCGTGCAATTGCAATGTGCATAATTTCGACAATTTTCAAATTTCGCGCTTGATTTGCGGTACGTACCCTCGCCTGACCTTCCCCTACCTCCACAGGCGGGGACACTCGGCGACCCCACGCGACCCGCGCTATCCCACCACTCATCCACTCACCTGGTAGCCATGGTCCTGCTCAGACATGGCTAAGAGAGGTCTCTCAGAGAGCGAAATTCAAGTCGCCCTGGACACCTTTACCAGCGACAGTGATTCCCCTCTGGATGACGAGGAGATGGACAAGGATTATGTGCAGCCAGAGGAGGAAGAAACCACCAGCAGTGACAAGGAAGTTCTGTCACCCAGGAAGCGGCAGTACGTGACTTACCGTGCTGCTAGAGAGGGGCAGGAGGCAAAGAAGGCACGTGGTATATCATATCCCTATCCCAGCGTGCCTTGGAAGCAGAATTCGAGGTCGAGGACGAGGAAGAGGACGAGGACGGAGCCGTGGGACGTGCTGCCACGTGGTATGGACGGGAGGTGATTACACATCGTGGCCCAGAGCGCACACCACGTCATATGAGCAGGTATGGGCCTAGCATTCTGTTTGGGGAGCTAGGAAGTGAAGTGGAGGGAGTGGGGAGTGAAATGGAAAGTCCTGGGATTAGGGAAAGTGAGAGTGACGTGGGTGAGTCATTGCTCTCCCTACGCAGTGTGAGGCGGCAGAGTGGATCACGTGGGCCAGTGCGGGTGCGTTCATTATCACGTGGGGTTGTGAGGGAGGGGGAAGGTGGGGAGGAACCACTCCAAAGCACGTCTTATGCTCCCCAATATCCCCTAACACGTGGTCGAGCAAGGTTGCGTGAGAGAGCACGTGGTGTGGTAATGGAGGGGGAAGGTGGGGAGGAACCATTCCCCAGCACGTCTTCTGCTCCCCAATATTCAACAATTTCATCCCCACAGCCCCCTAATGTTCCTCAAGGCCTTAAGGGTAAGGGAAAGGGAAAGGGTAAAGGCAGAGGGAAGAGGAGTGACAGTGGGGAAGCCCTCCGTACTCCTTCTCCCCAACCTCCCCAACCAGGATCTCCTCCCCACCCAGACGAAGGCGGTGATGGGGACGAGGGATTTGTGTCGTGGGATTGGGAGGATGGGAGTGATTTTTCTCCCCTCATTCACCCCTTCACTGAGCAAGGGCGATCTGGCTGCATTGCACCAGGTATTCACTGTAATTCAAGCAGGTTGGATTTTTTCCACCTGTTTTTCAGTGAGGCCTTCGTAGATCAGATCGTTTTTCAAACAAACCTGTTTGCAAGCGCCCAGCGCCTAGAAAGTGAAAGATTGGGAACAAGGAGTAGGCATTCTATGATTTATGATTACCCTGTCTCCATTCCAGAAATGTTCTCATTTTTTGCCCTTGTCCTTTTGATGGGTATAATAAGAAAAAATAGAATTCCTGCTTACTGGACTAGGGATCCTGTTATGTTTACCCCCATATTTGGTCAAGTGATGAGCCGTAATTGGTTTCAACAAATTCTAAGTCGCCTCCATTTTTATGATGCTAATGACCCTGCAAATGCAAACAACACTGACAAAATGAGGCGAATTAGGCTGGTCTTTGATCACCTCAGGCAAACCTTTCGATCCTCATTCTATCCCTATAGAGATCTCGTCATAGACGAGAGTCTCATGTTGTGGAGAGGCAATATTTCATTCAGACAGTATATACCCAGCAAAAGGCACCGTTTTGGGTTCAAGATCTTTGTTATGTGTGACTGTAGGACTGGATACGTGCAAGACAGTCTTGTACACCGGTGCACAGACAGACATAATAGAAGATCGAAGTATAGGACTTTCGGGAGCAGTGGTAAAGACGATGATACAAGACTATCTTCATCGTGGTCACGTTCTCTATCTCGACAACTGGTACACTAGCCCTCTTCTCGCTCGTTATCTTCACACACATGAAACGGGAGTCTGTGGAACCGTAAAGGTGAACCGGCGTCACATGGTCAAGGTAGGGCGGAAACTTGCAAGGAGTGAGGTTGTCTTCTTCAAAGCAAACAACATCCTTGCAGCAACGTGGAACCACAACAGAGAAGTAAGCCTCTTGTCCACGGCTCACCGCCCCTTGATGCACCGTACTGATTCTGTTGATTACCATAGCGAGAGCAGGCGTCGTGTTTGGAAACCTGAGTGTGTAATGGATTACAATATAAACATGCGCCTCGTGGACCAGTCTGACTCCATGATATCGACGGTAGAGTGTGCCAGGACCACGATGAAGTGGTATAAAAAACTGTTCTTTCACTTGCTAGATATCACTGCTCTGAATTGCCACCACCTTCACGCCACGACCACAGGAGTTCAGGAAACATTTGAAGGGTTTGTGAGGGAGCTCACACGAGAAATCTTTGCTAAGTATGCTGTTAAAAGGCCCTAACAGCGCCCCCGCACTGCCCCTATTACCCAGACTCCCCAGAGAATATCCGGCCGCCATTTCCCCACTCCTATCCCTCCCCAGCCCAACAGACCTAGGCCCCAGCGCAGGTGTCACGTGTGCAGTAATTCCCAGGTGAGACTCACGACACAGAGGAAGGACACCCGCTATGAGTGCGTGCAGTGTGACGTGGGTCTGTGTATTCACCCATGTTTTAGTGAATATCACACGTTGCTGCAATTTTAGCATGGTGTGAATGCGAAAGGACGCTGAAATTATGAGGTAAATGCGACAGACAGACGCTCTGTGAAAATATCAGTCATGTGGATCGCCAAATATTAGTATAAAGTGCCTACGGGTAGAACATAAGTGAAAACATTGGGTGTAAATATATAAATCTGCCCTAAGTTGAAACTTACATAGAGAGGGTTGTTTGATGCGATATTCTGTCGCTCAGTGCAATAAATACGGCCCCTTATTATATATTTATTATTATGTGACATTCTTACGGGTATAATATAAGTTCAAATTATTGTATATGATGATGTATATTCTAAGTCAAATATTCATAGCGTGTCTATAAAGATAAGATTTCCTGACGCTTAGTCGAATGAATAAGGCACGTATTAGTCAAAACAAAAGTCAGCAAGTGATAAAGTGAATAATTAGTATATAAGTGTGTGAGTGAATTAGTATATAAGTGTGTGAGTATTATGTTGGTCGAAACATTCCTTGCGAGGGTATTTTCAGGCGATATTCTCACGCTCACTTGAATAAATAATGGCAGTAAGTATGTACAGTGCATTCTAGGGGTGTAAACGTGTGTAATGTAAGTTGGAAAATATAATTGGAGTGAATAAATAAAGTAGATGATGAAACACGAGTGTTTGAGATCGTGGTTGCTACGTGAATAGGCGCTAGCATATCGCTAAATGCCCTCGTAATGAATGAAAATAATTGAAAACCTTCACAGTGGTGGAGGAAAGGTTCTATGTAAAGGGGAAAATAATTGGAAAGTGATAAAACAATTTGGTATGTTGAAATGCGAGTCATAGCGAGTGCGCTTACTAAGCTGATGTGCGCTAAACTTATGCTGCATGTCATCATAATGAATGAAAACATCTGAAAACACTTACAAACAGTTGTAATTGGTAAATTGTCATTGAAACAGAAGTATACAAGTTGAAAAAATGATAGGTTGACTCATACCAGAAACTTAGCATATAGCATGTTACGACTCGGACCTAACTCGCTATGCTCACGCGATGGTACAATGCTTATTTTTCCTATATATGTGTCTGAAATCCATTATATTGTTACTGTTATTGTTTATTAGTTCAAATTCAATAAATGTAGAGGTGTTGTGTGTTGTTTGTCCCATTATTCCTTACCATAGAAAACGTAAACGCATATCCAGCCCATTACAGAATACGATACCTGCGGGGGGAAACCGCACCTGTACAGACCACTTATAGACCGCAGAGACCACTTTCTTCATGATTTTCCATCGTTTCTCGACCTAAGCGGAAGTTTTAGAAGAAAAAAAAATTTTCCAAAAAGGCTCGGGACTGGGGGATGTCATAGGTGCGGAAAGGCTCGGGACGTGACGGGTTAATTGAGATTAATCGAAGATCAAAGGCATAGCTAGGTCAAAGTACGAATCGTGTGTTTGTGTGTGAATGAAAATAAAACAGTGGTATGCTTTGAATCAAACTTGGTGGATGAGTTGATGATCATGGAGAGGGTGACTTTATTATTGTTATTATTATTATTATTATTATTATTATTATTATTATTATTTAGAACAACAGGACAAAATTCAAGGTAATAACATTTAACTTAAACAGTTTTTGTCCAATATAGACTAAACTCTGTAGAAGGGTTCTTGCTAAACCAAAGATAGGGATATAGATTTTGAGAATAATCAGATTAATGTCAAAGTCTCACTGAAAAGTCGACGGTGAAAGTCAGTGGGCAACGTCAACTCAGACAGTTCTGATCTAATTTGGTCCAGTGTTAGTGAACGGGTTATGGGTGAGCTAAGAATGAAGAAAGTCGATATTGAGTATAATCAGCGGAAGGTCATGGTCACAAGGCAAAGTCAAACATATGGGTCATAGACTAGTCGGTGAGCGCGGGCTTTGTGCTCTCTGAGTGCTCCTTTTGCATTCAGTGTGGTATATTTTTTTTTACAAAAAGGCCTGTAGTACAGAAAAAATCAGAAATGATATTCATTATTCGTTTTAGTACTAGAAAGCCATCTCTTTTTATCACACTCGTTTTGCTGCCTGGTGATTACTTCTTCAACTTTGGAAGAAAGAATAACTCTACTATGGGAGGTTTAATGTATCAGGGGATTTCAGAATCACGTACTACAGTTACCGCTATAACTTTTTTTTTTCTAACAAATATTGGTAATTAACTTGATAAGGAAGAGATGTTATTTAATCTGCGAAATCGAGGAGGACATTACAGATGAAATAAGTTCCACAGAAAATTAACAAATTTTGGTAATTAACTTGAAGATTTTCTGTGGAACTTATTTCATCTGTATGTTCTCGATTTCGCACATTAAAAAACATCCCTTCCTTACCGAATTACTCTCCATGTCACATCTTGAGATATTCAGGTCCTTTTAAGGAAAAACAGGCTTTCATTGTGGAAAAAGATGGATTTTATTTTTACACCCGCGCTCGCAAAGCAAGAGCGGATGATATACTTTGGTTAGTTTGTGTGTGTGTGTGTGTGTGTGTGTGTGTGTGTGTGTGTGTGTGTGTGTGTGTCCGTGCGTGCTTGCGCGCGTATCTCTGTCTGTCTGGCTGTCTGGCTGTGAACAATATACTCTTTCCTGAGAGTTTTTATTTGATTTTACATGAACTTGCTGGACGAATTGACGGACAATCAGTTATTAAACTAAATAAACTAATTGCTCTTTCGAACAATAGGTCAAAGGCCAAGGTAAAAAATAGGTCAAATTTTGACCTAGCAAAATCGAAAAAAAAAAAATATTCAACTTGCACCAAGCTTGGTGAAGGGCTGCCGGTAAGGGAAAAATTAAGCAATGCAAGTGTGAGAACAATCAGTCAAACATCAAGGTCACAAAAGTCAAATCCCAAAATCATAGACCAAGATCAAATCAAACAGTTTTGGTCTTATTTGCAACAAACTTTGACGGGTTAGGGGAGTGGCAAAAACAAAGATATTAAATGCTGAGAGCAGTCAGTCAGAAGCTGATGTCTCAGAACACGGTCAAAGTTCAACCTGTATATCTGTGTGTGAACAAAATAGCAAAAAAAGTGTTTATCTGATTTCGAACAAACTTGATGGATGTGTTATGGATCATCCAAGGGGTTGACTTTTTGTGTTTGGAATAAGTCAAAGGTAAAAATCACATGAAGATCAAATTAAACAGTTTGTACCCGATACACATTAGACTAAGCTTTGTGGAAGGGGTCTGGTTAGAACTGTAAAAAAGTCTTTCCATTTTGAGACCTAACAGTGAAAGGTCAGGGTTAATGGAAAGGTCAAATTTCACGCTTGCTGCACAAAACCAAACCAGACAGTTTTGATTTGCTTTGAATCAGTCATAGTGGAATTATTAAGGGTTAGTCAAGAATGAAGAAATTTGATTTTGAGAATAATAAGTTGAAGTTCAAGCCACTGGGCAAAGTCAAATATCTGTTTCTAAGACCAGCTGGTGGACACTGGTGTTGCACTCTCTGATTACTCCTTATTATGAATCTGTGATGAAACAATTCATTTATATCCAGCAACTTTATCAACGAGTTGAGAATAATTTTAAAAACATTTACTACTTTCATGAACGTTCCCTCCCCCCCCTCCAAAAAAAAAAAAAAAAAAAATCGGTAGATACTTATCTAAATGTTGAGACTCATACACAAGCCCAAACACACAAATTAATCAACAGTATTTATTTAAGTTATGTTTCTCACCATCTGCACCATGCATATGGCAACCAAACTCCTCACCCCGAAATGCCTGCAGGGATTCAATTACCCTCTGACTGGCAGATGTTCTCTCAAATATATTTTCGTGTATATTACTGTTACATGCAGGGGAATTTCATGGTTATTTCCTGTTTGGTCAAAATAATTTTGGTATAATTTCAAAGCTTATGGTTGTGATACCTTGATGATTTACAAAAGAACAAATTAAATTTGTAAGAATTGATGCATTCATCAAAACCTTTCTCACCAAAAATATAATGTAGTGTACACTATTAAAGATTACCAGTTATTTTGGTTCAGTGAACGAGAGACATTTTAACTCAAATACAGGAAGAAACATCAAAAGGTAATATTATGCTTATGGCTCTAATGGTTTGGTTATCATATTGTTTTGAAAATGTCCTTAAAATGGGTTGAAAAACATCTGTTTTTGAAATAATGGTAGAAATGCCCATCATCAAGTTCAGGTACTTTTCGAATAATGTTGGTGGTGATAAAGGAAATCAAAGTTTCTCACCTGCAGACCCATGAGCAGTCCTCGATATCGACATAACTTTCATCAGTAAACATGCAACAGGATATAGAGTGTAATATGCAATGCAAATAGCTGAGGATGCTGTGTTACGATCTTCCAGGCCTGAGAGAACACAACCTGAAGATGAAATACTGCCAATTTTTGACTGTTATTTGTGAAGAGGTGTCTATCATAAAACCAAAGAATGATAATTGCTGTGCCTTTTTGCTATTCACGGTCAGTCACAGCAAAATATATGAACGTGTGCTTGTTTTCTAGATGATTGTTATTGAAGAAATATACCCACGTACAGTATATAAGAGTTGCTAATGTGTTCGTGTAAGTCTCTCACTTTAACAATTCATGTTACTGTGAAGTTTAAACATAGTTGGTATTTTCTTTTAGGCTGGGACGAGAGAATTTCGCAATATACTCATGTAACTTTTCGTAGACAATGGGATTAGTTCGAGGTACAGTTGGAAAATGCACGGTGATAGTTCTGCTGTTGCACTACTTCAAATTACACACAGCTTCTCACTTTTTAACACAATGTAACTTCGCTCTTTCACCCCCTTTTGCTCTGACAGAGTATCTGGAATTGCTTTTAAGCAACTTTCAGCCACCTATTTATCCTTTTTGTATTGTCACGTCAGGCTTTTGGTTTACCGCTTATTCCAACCATTCCTTTATTTCTTCATTAATTTGTGTCAAACATTCCGCAGTTCATCCTTGGGACAAAAACTCTAGATACTTTATTTTTAAGTCTTTTTACAGGAATATATGGGGAAAAATATGAAACTATATAAACACATAAAGTTGGAGATCTATGTTCTTTAATGTTCAATAATTGCCATACCAGTTTGTACAAAAAATACCAGTATACTATGGCTGTGTAGTGATAATCTTGCATTGCGCTAGGAATGTTGGTAATCTTCTTTGCCCTCCCGATAAGGGGGCCACAAATAGGGCTTGTCTGTAACACAATCACTGTTATTTATTATTTTTAATTATTTATTTATTTATTTATTTTAGAATGGGGTCTGGGCCTTGATTGTTAAGTGTTAGGAAAGTAAAATCCTGACAGTACCTAGACTTCATCCCGGATCAGGATATAGATAGTGAGGGACCCCAAAGCTCTCCCTCCACAGGAGGGGAAGCTTTAGGGGACCTGAGAAAAGATATTATTAATCTCCCTCTACTTCATAGGTGGAGACTATTGTTTTCGCATGTATAATTAGTGTTAATATTATTATTATTATTATTATTATTATTAGTAGTAGTAGTAGTAGTAGTAGTAGTATTGTTATTATTATTATTATTATTATTATTATTATTATTATTATTATTATTATGGCCTCAAAGTCTAGCGACGATTCCATCAGAACCGGAGACTGTGCAAGGAATCTGAAGGGACGAGATTATGTGTCCTGGCATGGACCATTGTTGATAGAAAAAAAGATCTAAGTCGCCCCAGTGGGTTCAAGGTCTCTGTAAGAAACTGTAAATGGAGATTAGTGATTGTCCATATGACAATTACAGAGTTCTAGTTAGACTCCTCCTATTACATTGGTGGAGACTTTGAAAAGTTCTTTTTTCAAGGTAAAAAAAAATAATAACTAGAAGCTATCTCATGGTGTGATCTCACCTCCTGCGTAGCCGGAAAATTTTTCCTTGCCACATATTTTTGCACCTCCATTTCTGATTGGGGGCAAATTCAGGATATAAAACACACACAAACAAAGCCAACCAGCCCACCTCACAACTGAAAACATTACCACTCAGCACGCTTCGCAACACGGGTGGTAAGCGAGCGGAGCGATAATGTTTTCAGTTATGAGAATGGCTGGCTGGCTTTGTTTGGGTGTGGGTAAACAATATATCTCGCCAAAGGCTTGAGCTATCAACATGAAACTTCCAGGGTATCAAAATATGGCCAAAATCTTGGGCAAGTTCGAAAATGGTCACTCGGGGTCAAGGTCAAGGTCACTAAAGGTCAACTACTTGACCTTTGGTAGCCATTTTGGTGACATTGACCTTGACCCCGAGAGTACATGTTCGAACTCGTCCAAGATTTTGTCTATATATAGATACCCTGAAAGTTTCATGTTGACAGCTGAAGCCTTTCATATTTTGTTTACCCACACACAAACAAAGCCAGCCAGCAAACCTTACCACTGAAAACATCACCACTCCGCCCACTTTGCAACGTGGGTGGCAATTATTTGTTTTGTTAAATGCAAAGCATATACCAGTAACGGCTCTCATTTGATCAAGTGCTGAGCAGTGCACTTGGCGATGCAATTTGCACACGTGGAAGAGGCGATGGGACAATTTCTATGATTTTTCATGTCTTTGCAGAGGAGGTGGGGGTTTTACACATATACTCCAATGTCTATTACTTCATTGATGCAATGAACAGACGATTTTATTCAGCAGAAAGTGGTGTTACTTGTGGTGGTCGTGGTGGTAGCTGTGGTGGGTGCGGTGGTAATTATGGTGATGATGGTGGTGGTGGTGGTGGTTAGACGTGATGGTGGTTGCTGTGTTGGTGCTGGTGGTAGCTGTGGTAGTGTTGGTGATGGTGGTAGCTGTGGTAGTGTTGGTGATGGTGGGGATTAAGTTTTGAGAACAATCAGTCAAAGACCTATGTTACTGGACAAGGTAAAGTTTTGACGTATGTGTCTGTGTGTGAACAAGTAACTAAAACATTTATCATCTGGTTTGGACCTAGCTTTGTGGAAGGGCTGAGATTATTTTCTACATCAAAGACTGACCTGTTATTTACTAAATCAAAAGCCAATTGGCAAGATCAGCTTATGGGGTCCAGGATTAGGAAAGAATAAAAGAGTTTGATTAATCAGAATAATTAGTCAAAGATCAAACGTACAGAGAAAGGTTACATGTAAAAATCACAGGAAAAGGTCGTTTTCAGCAATTCTCATACGACTTAGTTCAAACTTGGTGGACGTGCTAAGGTTCAGGCAAGATCGAAAAATTTCGACATTAAGAGCAATAGGTCAAAGGTCAAGGTCATATGGCAAAGTCAAATGTTCGGCCTCTGGACTAATCAATGGATACCAGTGTTTCTTCCCGTCCAGTCTTTTTCCCCTCCTTAACTTGTTATTTTTTTTTTTTTTCCTTCCTCCAACACTGCCTCAGACTTTCGTTCTTTTTTCTTACCACTGTTGCCTTTCCACACTGTTTTTTTTCCCACAATAAAACTTTCCACTTTCTCTGGTACTCATCATTTCCAGTCAAATCACTCTGCTACTTTTACTCTAATTCTCACTCTTTCTACCCTCTCTCATTCCCTCATTTTGTTTTTTGTTTATGCATTCTACTCGTTTTCTCCCTCTGTTATTAGTCTGTGTGTCCTGCTCCATCCCCTTTTCCAACATACGTCCTCCAACTCTTTTCTTTCCTCTCTCCCTCTCATTCCTTCCCCAGTTAATCCTCTCCTCACTGCTTTCTCACATTCTCTTCCTTCCTTTCGTTTATCTCTCCATCTTCTCTATTCACTCATCGATTTCTTTCTTTCCCCTCCTGCTTCTAATCCTCTCTGATTTTCTCTCCTCCCATTTCTTTCCTCTTTCATGACTCAGTTAATTCTCTTCTTAATTTTCTCTCCTCTTTCATTCCTTCTTTACTATTCCATTACTGTGTTTTCCCTGCATCTCTCTCTGCGGCTTTCCTTCGTCCCTTCCTGAATGACTCCAACTCAGTTCCTCTCTCACCCACACCCAACCATCACCAGTAAAGGGTCACGAGCCAGTGATTCATTACGAGTTTAACTTGACTGTCCTCTTTGTCACGCTCACGCACATTTCGTTAACTCCGATCTCTCTCTCTCTCTCTCTCTCTCTATCTATCTATCTATCTATCTATCTATCTTTTCCTTTCCCCTACTCCGAACTTTCTTCCTCTTCCCTCCCTCCCTCCTTTTCCCCCATCTACATACCCATCTTTATCCTTCTCCTCATTCCTCAGCAATGGAATTTTTTGTTGACACTAAACTCACATTCTTTGCTTTTTTATGACAGTTTTGCAAGTGAGAGAAACCTTTATAACAGGAGTGGTGTCAATCTGGCATCCTTCCATACAAACCCTCTAATTCGAGGTCACAAATAAAATCACTTGTATTAGCCAGGATACAATTAAGCTAGCTGTATCCGCAGCCTTCTTTGTGGACATATTCCTCAGACACACCCCAAGCATACAGCAAATACACCTCCATACGAGTATACATGCCACATGCACCTCAGTTATGTACCAGGACACACACCATACGCACCGCCAATACCCCATACCCTTCGACACCCTCTCCTCCATAAGGCGTAGATCCCTTTGGGTGGAGCAAAAATAACTGTGGTGAAAGTATAACACTCCTCTAAGGATGTAACTTGCCAGATTTCATCCTTCCAAAATATATGGTAACTCAACCTGTGAGTGAGGGAATGAGACACTAGGAATACACACTAGATATCGCTTCCCTTATAAATGTGGAAAAAGGCCTTCGCCGGCTGCAGACGAAAAGTAAATATATAATTTTTCCAGCTCTCCGAAATCTATTCCAAGCTGCATCAATCGTGTGGCTTTCGTCAGAACAAAATAAAACGGAAGTTCTTCAGCTGAAGCGCATTAAAGGACTGGAAAGTACAAATCTTAACAGCCTTTTTTCATAGCTGATACTCGATCATCTTTTTCTTTTGGCATCATATTTACTTAAATTTTGTGACTGATGTCATTGTGTGTACCCTACTCCCACAGCCACCGGGTACGTACAGTGTACCTCTCACGCAGCTGCACCACCCTGGCCCTCGTCTCCTACCGCACTGTCTTTCCTCCTCCTCCTTCCTCTTCTCCTTCTCCTCCTCCTTCCTCTTCTCCTTCTCTTCCCCATATTCTCCTCCTCCTTATATTCTCCTCCTATCATCATCATCATATTCTCCTCCTGTTCCTCCTCCTGGCCCTCTTCTACTTCTTCTTCATCATCTTCTTCCTTTTCCACCTCCTCTTTTTCCTCCTCCTCTTCCTTTTCTTCATCTTGTTCTTCTTCCTTTTCCACCTCCTCTTTTTCCACCTCCTCCTTTTCCTCTTCCTCCTCCTCTTCCTTTTCTTCATCTTCTTCTTCTTCCACTTCTTTTTTTTCCTCCTCTTCTTCTTTTTCCTTTTCCACCTCCTCCTTTTCGTCTTCCTTTTTTTCTTCTTCTTCTTCGTCTTCGTCTTCCTCTTCTTCTTCCTCTTCTTCCTCCTCTTCTTTTTCTTCTTCTTCTTTTTCTTCTTCTTCTTCTTTTTCCTCTTCTTCTCCTTCCTCCTGCTCCTGCTCCTGCTCCTGCTCCTGCTCCTCCTCCTCCTCCTCCTCCTCCTTCTTCTTCTTCTTCTCCTTCGTCTTCTTCTTAGCCTTCTTCGTCTTCGTCGTCTTTGTCTTCATCTTTTTCTTCTTCTTCTTCTTCCTCCTCCTCCTCCTCCTCCTCCTCCTCCTTCTCCTCCTCCTCCTCCTCCTCCTCCTCCTCCTCCTCCTCCTCCTTCTTCTCCTCCTCCTCCTCCTCCTCCTCCTCCTCCTCCTCTTCTTCTTTCTCTTCCTCCTCCCTCGCCAGCTCCTGCTCCTCCTCCTCCTCCTCTTTCTCCTCCTCCATGATGTTTACAAACCATATGATTCAAGAGCAGTAGATATAATTTATCTCGACTTTCAGAAAGCATTTGACACTGTCCCTCACAAGCGTCTCGTAAGCAAAGAAGAACCTCCTGGTATAAAAGGAAATATGCAGAAATGGTTACAAGACTGGCTTTCAGGCCGATAACAGAGAGTTGTGATAAATGGAAAGGAATCCAAATGGCGTAATGTGATTAGTGGCGTTCCCCAGGGCTCAGTACTTGGACCGATACTTTTTATTATCTATATAAGCGACATAGATGAGAGTCTAAATTGTAAAGTATCCAAATCTGCAGACGATACTAAAATAACCAGTAAAGTAACTTCAAAGTTACAGTGGCGGCAGTTACAAAATGACCTTAATACTCTAGCAAGCTGGGCAGAAAAATGGCAAATGAAATTCAACATAAAAAATTGTAAAGTTCTTCATATTGGAAGTAACAACATTCATGCGAATTACAAATATTATTGAACAATATCCAGTTATCAAGTACAGACAGTGAAAAGGATTTTGTTGTGATAATATCAGATGACCTAAAACCGAGTAAGCAGTGCACAGAGTCAGTTAAAATTGCAAACAAGCTGGTAGGTTTTATTGGAAGAACTTTAGAGTTTAAATCGGAAAAAGTCATACCTGCCTTGCACAACTCGCGAGTGCGTCCCCATCTCGAATATTGTGGGCGATTCTGGTCTCCGTACTACAGAAAGAACATAGAAAAATTAGAGAAAATACAGCGAAGAATAAAAAAAATGATACGAGTGAGAATCAAACCATATGAGGAACGCCTTGAAGAACATAAATTATTTAGTCCAAAGAAATGCAGGTTAAGAGGTAATCTTATTGAGGTTTTTAAGATCTTGAAGGGATATAACAACTTATACATAAAAAAATATTTTGAAATAGATCAGTCGAGTCAAACCAGGAGTAATGGTTGCAAAATTATGGGAAAGCATTTCCAAAGCCATGAAGCAAAATACTTCTTCTTCAACAGTGTTGTAAATATCTGGAACAGATTACCCTCAGATACCATGGACAGGATCTCAGTGAAGACATTCAAAAACAAAATAAACAAGTAATTGCACGGGAATCCTTAGCTGACATTTTCTGTCTGCATAAATTACTTTTACCAGCTACGTGTAAGTTCATTCCCCTTTTGTCTACAAGACATCCCATAAACTTAACGTACCCATACATAGCGTCATCACGTCATTATATATTTTTCAATTTATTCAATTCAAATAAAGTAAAATAAGCACCGATTAGGATCTGTGCAGAAAGCCCCGAATTAACGGTCACTACTATTACTTCCGACTGTGATTGGCTGTGGATCGCTGAGGGTCCCTGTTTCCTAAGTGACAACCATAGAAATTTTTAAAATGTACCAGGGGCCACTGCTTCAAGAGGTAACTTGTGAACTTGTCCCGCATGGGAGAGTTCCTTGTCTTAGCGGAGTGGACGGAGCTGGGACCTAATTGACTGCTTCCTACCTTAACAGTGCCAGGCAAGGCTGCTGCACCACCCCTGAACATCTTCACTGTGCACTGTGCAATTTCCAAGTTATGTCTACAAAAGTCCTTTTAACTCAGCATACCCTTTCATAATGTCATACCGTAGTTATTCGTTTATTTGATTACTTTCTCTTTCAGATTATTCAAATTGGTAACTTATAGATAAAGTGTTACAGAATGTAACTTTTCCTTCCCAGTCTTCCCTATGAAATTTCCATGTCAGTTTTTCCATGCTGCATGGTGGTTTTTCTCACTTTTTTCCTGGAGGGTTTGGAGGCAGAGGGAGCCTTCTTGCTGTACTATCCTATGTAGAGTTAGATCTTGTAGTCATAGGCAACTCTGTAACAAGCAGCCTCGAAAGGACCATAAGATCTGTTGCTTTTTGCTTTCCTTTGTGTTCCTTTGTATTCCTCCATTCCTTCCTCCATCTCCTCCTCCTCTCCCTCTTCCTCCTCCTCCTCCTCCTACTACTACTACTACTACTACTACTATTATTTCTTGTCCTTACTTTTACTAGCTACGTGTAAGTTCATTTCCCTCCTGTCTACAAGACACACCGTAAACTTAACATACCCGTACATAGCATCATGTCACGTCATTATATATTTATCATTTTATTAAATGCAAATAAAGTTTTGTATGCACAGAATAGGATCAGCACAGACAACTCGAAATTAACTGTCACCACTTTTACTTTCAACCTGTGATGGGATGTGGATCACTGAGGGTCCCTGTTAGTTAAATGACCTCCATCGGGATTTTTCTATAATGTACAAAGGGTCACTGCTTCGGGAGATACCTGTGTACTTGTCCCGCATGGGAAAGTTCCTTGTCTCAGTGGAGTGAACGGAGCTGGTGCCTGATTGACTGCTGCCTACCTTAAAAGTGCCAGGCAAGCTGCTGCACCACTCCTGAACATCCACAGTGTCTACAGACGCCTCATTAACTGAAAGTGCCCGTACATAATGTCATGTCTTATTTATTTTTTTGTTTGTTTATCCATTGTATTTTATCACTTTCTCTTTCAGGTTACTCAGACTAGTAACTTATAGATATAGTATTATAGGATGTAACTTTTCCTTTTCAATCTTTCCTATGAAATTTCCATGCTGCGTGGTTGTCCTTCTCACTTTTTCCTGCCAGTTCTAACTGGAGGATCTGGAGGCGGGGGAGCCTTCTTGCTTCACTGTCCTTTCCTTCAACATGTAGAATTAGATCTCGTAGTCTACTCTGTAACAAGCAACCTCGAGAGGACCATAAGGTCTGTTGGTGTTTGCTTTCCTTTGTATTCCTTTGTATTCATCCTCCTCTTCCTGTTCCTTCTCCTGTTCTAACCCTTTTCTTCTTCTTTTTCTTCTTCTTTTTAGACGGATAAATACCATCTACCTAGACTTCCAGAAAACGGTTGAAAATGTCCCCCATCAAAGACTACTAGAAAAACTAAAAGCCCAAGGACTTTCTAATAAATTTTGCTAATTAACGGTGACTTGTAATGATAAATGTCGAATCATCAGATCGGCTAGAAGTAAATTTAGGAATTCCTCAAGGGTCTGTTGCACGAGCAGTACTTTTCAGTATTTATACCAAAGATCTAGAAAGCAGTGACAAGGAACAGGGAAGTGTGCATGGAAATAAAAAAGTCATTGCATGACAGTATTGTGATACCAACTCTAACGTATGGAAGTGAAGCTTGGACCTTGTTGGAAGGACACAAGTCAATAGCGAAAGCAGTGTAAATGAATTATTCGAGAGAACCATGAGGAGTTACATGGAGAGACAGGCTGACAAATGAGGAAGTGAAGGAGCGCTGTGGTGTGGATGTGGATGTGATAGAAAGGATTACACTGAGGTGGTTTGGCCAAGTGGAGAGGATGGAGCGAGTGACTAAAGAGGAGAGTGTATCTGAGTGAGGTGGAGGAGGCGAGAGGGAGGGGGGGGGGGAATCGAGGATGAGATGGAGGGTTAGAGTGGAGAGGTATATGAGAAAGGGGGGTATGATATGGGAGCAAGGCAGTGAAGTAGCATTGGACAGGGCGACATGGAGGCGATTTGTTTGTGGCCACCCTTTACGGGATTGAGGCACCTGGCAATAGATAGATAGATAGATAGATGGACAGATAGATAGATAGAAATAACAGATTTGCTTCAAAGGTACTGATATTTGCAGATGACACAGAAATTGGTGGCAAAGCAATTTCGAAACAAGACTATGAATCTGTACAAATCAACATGGATTAGTTAATAAAATGGACTGAAAATTGTTGATGAAATTTAATGCAAATTAACATAAGGTAATATACTTTGAGGACATTAGTTATGAATAAAGTAAGTTCGATACTCCACTGACGGAAGTGGAGGACGAAAAGGATTTCGGAGTTATCAGCAACGACCTCAATAACTCAAAACAGCAAACATCAGACAGAAAAAAGGCAAACAAAATGTTCGGCTGCATCGCAAGGATCTTTGATCATAAAACTGTCGATATAATGGCTACGCTTTATACGTTATTAGTTAGACCACACCGAGACTACTGTATGAAGGAATGGTCCCCGAATCTTATTATGGACGAAGATAGCCTTGGAAGAATGCAATGCAAGGCCAGAAAATAATTCCATCACTGCCAAATTTACTCTACGGAGAGCAACTAAAGAAAACTGAACATGTTTTCTCTGAAAAAGCGACTACTCAGAGAAAATCTAATACAACTATTTAAAATTCTTTTAAAAGCTGACTAAGTTAGACATGATATTTTGTTCGAAATACAGAATGATACGATGACTAGATATAATGGAATGATACTCCGAAACAATAGATGTAACACTAACACAGAGACGAACTCTTTAATATTCGTGTAATGGAACAATGGAATAGCCTACCAGCAACAACAGTTAGTGCAAAAACTACTGATACGTTTAATATTCTGGTAGACAAATATTTTCAGACTACAGGCTTCCAGATTGAAGTGATGCCGACGACTATGAAACGTTTGATCAGTACCGGGAACCTTCGGCGATGTGTTTGCGTCTCTTTTACAGATTTGTAGAACAGACATTACGTGCTCCTCCTCTGGCTCTCCTATTGAGATTTCATGCTTGTTCTTTCTAAGAAGCATGGTACTTTTTTTCTATCTCTTTCCAGCCGGTTGAACCGGATGATGTGGTGGCTAGGAGAGAGCCTTTCTCTTTTCTATCCTCTGTTCCTACGCGCTGGTTAGATCTTAGTAGAATTAGCTCATTTTCGAATAGATAACCTTGTCATGGGTCAACAACCCTTTCCTTATCAGTATTTCCTCTTTACTCCTATGTCCTCCCCCTCCTCCTCCTCCTCCTCCTCCTTCTTCTTCTTCTTACTATGTCCTCCTCCTCCTCCTCCTTCTCTTCTCTTCTTCTTCTTCTTCTCCTTCATGTTCTTCTTCTTCTTCTTCTTCTTCTCCTTCATGTTCTTCTTCTTCTTCTTCTCCTTCATGTTCTTCTTCTTCTTCTTCTTCTTCTCCTCCTCCTCCTCCTCGTCCTCCTCCTCCTCCTCCTCCTCCTCCTCCACACTGTGCACTGTGCAGTCCCCTCGTGTCTACAGGACACCCCGTAAACTTAACATACCCGTACATAGCGTTGCGTCACGTCATTATACATTTTTCGATTTAATCAATGCAATTAAGGTAATATACAGTAAGCACAGATTAGAATCTGCACAGATAGACCTGAGTTAACGGTCACTACTATTAATTTCGATTTGTGATGAGCTGTGGAGCACTGAGGGTCCCTGTTAGCCAAGTGACCACCATAGGGATTTTTTTAATGTACCAGGGGTCACTGCTTCAGGAGGAAACGTGTGTACTTGTATGGGAGAGTCCCTTGTCTCAATGGAGTGAACGGAGCTACTGCTGCATACCTTAAAAGCGCCAGGCAAGGCTGCCGCACCGCCCCTAAACATCCACACTGTGCACTATGTAGTTTCCACTTTATGTCCACAGACGCCCCATTAACTCAACGTACTGGTTTATAATGTCATGCCGTAACTATTAGTTTATTTGATTACTTTCTCTTTACGTTACTCAAACGGGTAGCTTATAGACAAAGTATTATAAAATGTGACTTTTTCTTTCCAGTATTTCCTGTGAAATTTCCATGTCAGTCTTTCCATGCTGCATGGTGGTTTTTCTCACTTTTTCCCGGAGGGTCTGGGATTTGGGGGAGCCTTTTTGCTTTACTATCCTTATCCTTCAGCATATACAGTTAGATCTTGTAGTCATAGTTTTCTCTATAACAAGCAGCTTTGAAAGGACTTGTAAGGTCTGTTGCTGTTTGCTTTCCTATGTAATACTATGTAATCCTCCTCCTCCTCCTCCTCCACTTCTTGCTCCTTCTTGTTTTCTTTTCCGTTTGCTAAGCATCATAATCTTCACCTGACTACTGTTATGATGAAGGTCTTTTCTTTATCATGTGGATTATATGAATCATAGTAGTTTACGTCTACTGTTTGAGCTCCTTATGGAATTCGTGTGAAAACTTCCCTCGACTAAGATATGACTCAGAGGAAGTTTTAGGTTCTATGATAGAACAAAATAAGAGTATATACTATATATATATATATATATATATATATATATATATATATATATATATATATATATATATATATATATATATATTGCGAGGAAGGAGCAGCACGCAAACAGTTCCAAGAGAAAAAAAAAAAAAGAATACAAAAGAGAGCCAAATTCATGATCCGTTCATTTCGAGATGCCTGGACACACTGCGTTTGAAAGACTGGAGATCATAGGAAATAGGAAATACAAACAGAGCGAGACAGTTCCAGAGTTGACCTGTTGCATAAATGAAGGACTGGGAGTAACGGTTAACTCTTGCATTAGAGAGTTAGACAGAAAAGGGATAAGAGTTTGTTGCTAGACGGTTGCTACGTACCCGTCGTAGAGCTGGAGGAATGCATGCAGACTGTTCAGAGGAGCAGTAACCACTGAAGTAGCGATAGAAAAGAGATAAAGATGCAACAGTGCGGCGAAGAGGCAGAGGTTGAAGGGAGCCAGTTAGAGGAGAAGAGTTAATGAGACGAAAAGCCTTTGACTCCACCCTATTGAGAAGAGCTGTATGTGGGAAGCCTCACCACACATGAGAGTTGTACTCTACACAGGGGCGTACCTAGAGATTTGGGGGCCCGGGGGGCTAGGTTCTTTGCGGGGCCCCCTTCCTGGAGGGGAGGCCCCGCAAAGAACCCAGCCCCCCTACAGCTCAAAACTTATCTAATATCTCGGTCGGGATTGTCGGGATGATAAATATATATATTTTTAAATATTAATAAAAAAGCTTATAATTTTTTAAGGCTTTTGGGGCCCCCCCTCCATTGGGGGCCCAGGGGGCAGTTTCAAACAGCTTCCCCCGCCCCCCCCTCAGGTACGCCAATTACTCTACACAGGGGCGAATAGAACCCGTGTATAAAGTCAACAGCTGTGCAAGGGTATATAAAGGTACCGAGTCGGCTTACTTAGTCTCTTGGAAGCAGATTTTACCAGAGATACAAAATGATTTTTCCAAGATATGTCCCGAGTGAATGAAACCCCAAGCATGTTCAAGGATGATGCAGGACTGAGCTGGATATTATTAAACATTAGTGGGTACTCCATTGGAAGATTTTGTTGGGTTGATAGGTGTAAGAACTGAGTCTTTGATGCATTAAAAACAACAAGATTATTTTTACCCTAGTCAGAGATACGAGCCAAGTCAGACATTAAGTGTGCCATAACCTCATCCCTTGTTTGTTGAAGTAACTGCTGAGATGGATGTTGCAGGAACCGAATGGAAAGGTGAAGGGTGGAATCATCAGCGTATGAGTGGATAGGGTTAGATGTACAGCTTACAAGGTCATTGATGAATAAAAGGAAGAGAGTTGGTGATAGGACAGAGCCCTGACGAGCACCAGTACTGATAGATCCAGGAGAAGAACGATGGCCGTCTACAAAAGCAGCTATAGAATGACCAGAAAGGAAGCTATAGATGAAGGCACGGATAGATGGATAGATAATATAAGAGGACAGTTTGGAAATTAAAGGTTTATGCCAGTATCGATCGAAAGCCTTTGAGATGTCAAGTGCAATGGCAAAGTTTTCCCCAAAGTCCTGACAGCAGGATGACCAGAAGTCTGAAACGTAGTTGAGAAAATCTCCCGTGGAGCGTCCCTGACAGAACCCATACTGGCGATCAGACGGAAGGTTGTGATAGGAAAGATACTTTAAAATTTTTCTGTTAAGAATAAACTCGAAAACTTTTGAGACACAGGATGTTAAAGCAATTGGACCATAGTTAGAGGGTTGGGAATGGTCACCCTTCTTTGGAACTGGGTGGATATTGGCGTCTTTCCAAGAATTAGGGAATGAAGAAATACATACTGTATGTATGGTCTGAATAATTTGGCTAGTGCAGGAGTAAGTTCCGGGGAGCTTTTTTTTTTTTTTTTTTTTTCAAAACATCTGGGCCTGGAGCTTTTTGTTGGATGGTAAGTTGTCTAGGATGGATTTTACGTATGTATGCTGTATTTTAAGTGAAGAAGTTTTGGGAGTCAAGCTCTAGTACTGGGACGTTCTGGCTGACTTCCTCTAACGTAGAAAATCAGGCAAATGTACTGGTAATGATATTCACTTTACCACGCAGATCATATGAAATGTTATTGTCTGAAGATTTTAGTTCGGGAACGGGTGATAACTTGTGAAAGTTATTATTGACAGACCAGAGAGTTGACCAGTTGTCATTAGGACTGTTTAGTAGTTCGGATACTTGTTTAGTAGTTTGGATGCTTGGGTGTGAAGAAAGATTGACTTAGCGATATTTATTGCTGCCTTTGCATGCTTTCTATCAAGTTTAAAATTTTTTTAATATGTTTTTATTTTAAGTAAGAGTTATATGCTAATGACTTTAAGGTCGTTTCTCTGGCACAGTTGCTATCAAACCATTCTGGGGAGTCCAATCTTTTAGTGAACTGTTGCCGTTGTATGAACAATTCCATACCAGCTTGTTTAAGTTATTAATGTGGGACTGGTTGGAACTGATGTCACTATAGAAGAAAGACTCCCATGGAATGTCACCAAGATAGTTTCTGAATCTATCCCAGTCTGCCCTATCAAAGTGTCATTGGGTCACCCTGACAGGTTCAGAACAGGGAAGTTTGGGGGAACTAACTAATGATGCTTTGATGGGAGTGTGGTCGGAGGATCCAAGAGGTGACAGTACTTCTATCCTGTAGTGATCTGGATTATTTGTCAGGAATAGATCCAAGAAATAGGCATTATGGTCAGAATTATCTGGTATTCTGGTAATTTGCTTTGCCAACTGCGTGAGATTAAACGATTTTGCAAACAGACCAGTATCCTCAGTCTTGGCTGAGTGCGATAATCATTCTACATTATGTACATTAAAGTAACCCAAAACGGTCATTTCAGTGCTTAGGGCGAGGTTAAGGTTAGTCAACTGTGTGGATATGGAGTCAAATACACTGGGTTCTGATGAAGCACTGGGGGAGCGGTAGACTACACAGATATATTTGGTAATATTTAGATCATTTTGTTTATACAGTGAGTAATCAAAATTAGTTGAAATGAAGTTCAAAACAGTGTCAACTGATAATACAGATTATAACAACAGGTGCCACCCTTGTTATGGAAGTTTGTGAGGAGCTGGTCGCCAGGAAAAGAAATTGGAAATATTTCAGTAGTGAGTGAGATTTGGGATTCTGTGAGGAACAAGGCTAGAGGGGATAGTGAATCAAGAGAAAAGTGAACTGAATTCAAATTGGTACTAAGACCACGGATATTGGTGAAATATTGGGCCGAACCTTCACTTCTTCGCAAACATGAACTGTGTTTGTAATAGACACTGTTGGCACAGTTGCTTGATGGCAACCGGGAGGACCCTGTGCTGCCAGCCCAACCCTACCAGTGGTGGCAATCTGAGATACCACCAGATTTGCAGATATTAATGCAACAGCCATTGCTAAGGGGGAATGGAAATAGGTATGGTATATAATGTGCATAAAGTGTGGTGTAGAACAACACACAAAAATTAATCGCCACACACATGTTGACAAGTTTGATAGTGGGCCTAGTTTCTACTCTCTACTCTGCTTCATCAAGAACAGTTTCATTGACTTTGGATTTCTTTACCTGAGTTCCGAGATGACTTGTAGGAGGAACTGCTTGCTCTTCTTGCCGAGTGAGGGTGGGTTGAAGACTTAGATGATTTTGATCTCTCTCTGTGTAACATCATTGACCAATGAGATCTACTGCAAGACTTCCATTCCCTGTTTGTAGCCTGGATGACGTCCCCACACTGTTGGGTCTAACTGGAGGAAATTGCTCGGGCTATGTGCCATTTCGATGAAGGAGAGGATCTTTTTGATGAAGAAGTCAGCCAGCCGTGTCCCTTGGATTATAACTGTGTTCAGTCCCACTCTTCTTTTAGGAGGATCTTCCCCTCCTTAATTCAACTCAATGGCCACCACCATCTCCCACTCCTCCTCTGTTGACACCCAAGGACTGAAGAGAGCAAGTGCTACCAGTTGGTTGCTCAGGTAAGATGTGGCACATCATAGCACCTGACACAGCATCAGTTACTCCATTATTGATGTCTGATGTCCTTCAGCAGTTGGAGGTCATTCACCGGGGGATTTACCACCTCAGGAACTCTGAACTAATACTTCACTTACACCATCGAGGTGAACATGGTAATGTCTCTCAGTGCCTGCTCCTCATGAGATGTCGTTGGAATTGACCCTGTGTATAAAATCTTGGCTATCCAGCAAACCATTTGCATCGTACCTGGAGCCTTGAAGTTCATGCCATTTGGAGGCTCACTGCCAAAGAAGGTGAAGTCTAGTTCCAGGAAGTCCTTGTACAGTAGTCATCCCTCATGTGTGATTCCTCCAGAGCTGACTGGACAAATTCCAGCACCTCGGCAACAAATTTCGTGAATCAGTCAAGAATTTTTGCACGAATGGGTCAGTGCCTCCGATTTGGAATGCATTATGATCAACAAAGGCCCAATTTTCCTTGAATCACCTTAAGAGCCCAACATCAGGGCCGCTGGAGGCACCAAACTTCTTCTTGGAGATATCTCCAATTAGAAAATTTGACACATGATGGTGACAGGTAAAGTGTAATAGGCCTCTGTCCAAAGCAACCTCTATCCTGATGCATGCTCTACCATGCTATCCAGTGTTGCTTGCAGATGTTTCAAAGCTCATTTCCACGACCATTCCATCAAGGGACCAGTCCTTCAGTGTCTTGACTGCATTTGCTTGTTCCTTGCCTGTACTGGTTGAGATCTGTGGAACTCCCAGCAGCTGAGAGGTTTCTACCAGGTGGGGAATATATTTCCCTGACACAAGGATTGCCAGCCTGTTCATCTTCTCAGTTTCAGTCATTGCAGGCAAAAAGTTGAAATCTCATTGAATGACCAGTTGCCTGAACCTCGATGTTGTAGCCCCTTGCTCTATAATCAGAGCAGCTATTCTGCTCCGATACTTCCTCCTACATGACCTGAAAGTGTTGGAGGACAAAACCAAATGGGACACATCGTTGTCGAGACTAGCCGCATTTGCTGCAATGATGTACGATGTGCTCCTGTTACTGGTGTTGGTGCAATCAAAGATGGCTGCCATATCAGGGTTGATGATGTTCCTCCTTCTACTTCTGCTGGTCACTGGCGCCATAACCTGAAGGTCAAGATCTGGACGTCCTCCCAATAACCTTGTCTTTGTTGGTGAGGCATCTCCTTCGTCAGTTGACGTTGTGGAAGATGAATCTTCCAGCTCAGTGACGGTTGCTCTCTCCCCCATTTGACACTGTTCCTCTAGCCTTTGAGCTTCCTGTTAAGAACTCTCCATCACCCGTTCCTTTCGCCAAGATACGAGGTCCACCAACTCTATCATGGCCTTCCTGTCCCTTTCCTGATCTTTTAGGAAGAGGCGATCTTCTTTTATCTTGATCAGAGACTCGGCCTTGTGGTGCTTGATGTTGAACAGCTTGTCCAGTTTTTCTCTGAGTGCTCCTTCATTTTGTAATTTAGTTTTTGAACTTCGTCCCTTGCATTTCTTTAGGTCTTCCCATCTTTTCAGAATCCTTTCGAGGGAGTCGATGACACTGTTCTTCTGCTGTGGGGATTCTGGACTTTCTCCAGAACTCCATCGTTTCTTGCACAGCAGTTCCAGAACTTTTGTGGACTGTCTTCTTCTCCACTTTGTGTACGTGGAAATACATAGTGAGCACTTCTGAAATGTAGGAAGGCAAGCCCTACTGTTGGTCCTGCTCGGTGCTCTGACCAAGTAAATGTTTGCCTTGGACAGGGTAACTTTCTTCTTCACGACCTGATCTATCTTCGCTATCGCCCTCCATGTCTTTCATAGCACCACCACAAGGATTGCTTCCTCCTTCAGCCATGATTTCCTGAGGAAACAAAAGAAATTGGATTAGGTAAAGACTGTACAGGCACTCAAAAGTGAACTGGCTTGGGGTATTTGCTTTGTATAACACATATTCACCATCCCACAACTGCACCACACTGCATCACAGAGTGGAAGTTAATCAGATGTACTTTCTGCGCATTGTGGGACCAAAAATAACGAGTATGATCAGTCTGAGTTTCAACAGAACGTCGTCACACAGGAGTACAGGAAGAAGACCTTCGCACTGGACAAAGATGATCGAGCTCTTGCGTGACCCCTAAGCAGTGTCCAAACACACTGAAACTTCCCCACGAACTTTAATTTGATACATAGAATTAAAAACTTAGTCTACAGTGTGATTTCTTACATTTTGAAAATTCACCTCATATAGCTCTGAGCACCCTAATGCTTGTGTATGACTATATTACTTCTATTCAAACTGGTAGTAACCAAGGATTCGGTAGGTGGTTCATCATAAACACTAGAAAACTTTACTATTATTCGAAAGTAATTGCTAAAATGAAGAAATGGAAAATGTCCAGAAACAAGAGGGAGAGAAAAAAAAAAGAGCAATTGAGATGGGAGGATATTCAGAGTTCTATAACCATCCAACATTCCATACTGTATTCACAAAACGTTTTTAGTAGATGGAATGTAGTAATGAGTATAGACCTCTGCATCTCCTCCCACCCCAAATGCTATCTTGTTGCTCTTGGTTTTTAAGCTTTAGTTTCAGCATTTTTTTTCCAATCTTTCGTCTTAGCAGTTATTCTAGAATGAAAGTTTTCTTTACTAGTTTCTGATTTTCTTTAATGGAAGGTACCGCAGATACAAAATACACATTAGGTATGCAATGGGGCAACATGAATACGTAGAGTTTTACATACTTCGTATTCTGAGAAGAGATCTGAAAGCTAGAGATATATTTTCAGGCTGTAAGTAGCGTACTAATGCTGCTCTGTGTATGAAAAGAAACAATCCTGTTTGTTAAGAAGCGTCTTGATGCGTTACACGCTCATTTATGCCTTTAAGCTTTGAGTTATGACTGATGAAGCAAAGAAAGAAAGAAGAAAAAAACAAAATCGATATTTTTGCGAACCGATTTCGTGGTTCCTGCGAAGGTTCGCGGGGCTTTACGAATCGCTTTGCACTTAAACAGTGAATATCTTTTAGCAAATATGCTTAAAATTGGGATTTGCGAGTGGTTTGGTGTGCATGTCCTTTTGCCTTATATATGGAACCCTCTTTTGAACATGCACCAGCGCTATATTGCAGTCGCTGCTGCGGAATCTGATGTTCTCATACTTTAGTCTTTCAGAAACCTCTGTAACTTCTTTTCTAGAAAGTTCTTCATTTGCACGTCTCCCTCCCCTTCTTAGTCATATTCTTGTCGGATCAGAATGCTCCCGTGTGCCTTATCCTTGCGTCTTTATTTTTTCATGTGACAGAGCAGTACTCTTGTATATGATATTTCTCTTCGTATGAGATAGATATACATGGCATACAACTCATTATTAAAGTCGTTTTTATCACTAATATATTGTCAGGTTTGTGTCAGTGAACCCTGGTGGCGGATCTCAGTGGGTGCTGCGAGTCCACCACGCCCGGGCCAGTGACACTGGTACCTACCTCTGCCAAGTGTCCCTGTCTCCACCCATATCCACACCTGCACATCTACTAGTCACAGGTAAGCAGGAGGGACTGGGAGAAGGATCTCTCTCTCTCTCTGTACACCAACACACCCACTCTCTCTCATCTTTCCACTATTCCCCAGTACTTTTCTCATCGTCTACCACTCATCCACACACCCACTCTCTCTCATCTTTCCACTATTCCCCAGTACTTTTCTCATCGTCTACCACTCATCTTTCCTTTCCACCACTTCCCTTCACATCAGCTGCCTTCTCCCTGTCTCACCGGTTTGTCTGCACCGTTTCACTTCACAACTTCTATCCACCTTTCAGTAAGCTGTTCCCTCCATCACTGTTCTGGACTATTTCGTTGCACTGTTTCTCCCGAGCACTTCTCTTCTGAATTACTCTCCATCATTCAGTGCAAATTTGCACTCCACCTCCCTCTCTTCCCTTGCTCAACTATTCGTTTCCATGATTCCTTTCTCTAGCCATTTCTCTCCAGCATTCCTTTTCACCACTCCTTTCCCCCCCCCTCCCTCACTAATTCCCCTCACCATTTCTCTAGTCCAGATTTCCACCCTTTCCCTCCATCATATCTCACTGCCATTTCCCTCCACCATAGCTTTTTTCAGTGCTTTTTATTTCTCCAGCACTACTTTCTTCTCTCAGCTTCGCTCCATCATTTCTCATTACCCGTTCCCTCCACTATATTTTCCAACCTTTTTATCTCTTCATCAGTACTGTCTTCCCTTGACCCCTGCTCTACACCATTGTTCTTCACCTCTTCCCTCCTTTGCTTCTCTCCACTGTCACACCACATCGCTTCCATCCACTGCTTTTCAACACCGCTTTCTTCCACCGTACCCCTCCATTACTTCTTTGCAATGCTTCTTTATCTGTCTCCCATCACTGCAGCTGAATTAATGAATGCCGTTAGACAGCTGTGGGATTCCTCTCTATGCAGTGATGACATACCTATTTGTGTACTGAAACAGGTGGTACTAGTTTTATCCTCTACTATTTTGCACCTCAGTAATATGCCATTTTCCTCTGCTATTTTTGCCGGCCGTCTAAAAATTGCTGAAGTAACACCCATCTTTAAGGCAGGAGATAAAAAACGGTTCAGTAATCATCGACTGGTATCAGTGTTACCTGCTATGAGTAAAATGTTAGAAAAAATAATGTATAACAAGGTATTAGATTTCTGTGCATCTAATAACATATTATCTGAGGCATGGTTTGGATCCAGAAGAGGTTGTCAACGAAGTCTGCTCCTGCTACCTTTAAAATTAATTTACTAAACTCATTTGACAAAAAATATCTTACAGTATGCATATTTTTGGATCTTTCGGATGCATTCGATACAGTTAATCACCAAATTATTAAAGAAGCTTGAGCATCATGGTATTAGAAATATTACAAACAAATGGTTTGACTCATGCTTAAGGAACCGACTAAGATATCCCTCAAGGATCCGTTACAGACTCATTACTTTATTTCATTCATTAATGATACAGTGAATTCCAGTACAGTATTGAAATTTATGTTGTTTCCCGATGATAGGACCATTGATGTCAGTCACGATGTCCTGCACACCCTGGCTGAATCAGTAAATGACGAATTAAATAGCGTTAATAATTGGATAACCCCAAACAAACTTACACTTAATTCAGTGATAACTAAATATAGAGCCTTTCCCAGAAGCAAGAAAATTTCTCACATCATTCAACCCATAAAAATTGGAGAGACAATAGTGAAAATTTTTGATAACAAAGTTTCTTGGGGTAGTGGCAGATAAACAGCTATCATGAAATAATGGTATTCATCGCCTGTAGAACAATATAAAGAAACAATGCGGCATTCACACGTAGTTTCTTTAGTTCCAGTGACCTAAAAGAGATTATTACTCTCGCATATATCCATGTTTTTCTTAACGACACACAATGTGGGGAGCAGCAGGAAAGAGTTGACTAGATAATACTGCAGTTGCAAAGAAAAAATTGTTCAAAGTCTCACGCATAGCTCAAAATATGCCCACACTAACGATCTGTATCGAAATCTGATACTGCTAAAACTAGATTACGTTAATATCTACGGTACTGTACACTATATATGTTTGTAAATCTCTGCATGATCACAGTAACACGGGACTGTTCAGTCAGCATAAGAATGTATGGTATAGTTTACGCAATATTACCTACTTAGAAATTCCACTAATGAGCTCATAACAGTCACAAACATGTATAATAAATCTAGAACAGCCTGCCTCTCGACATACAAAATAAACCCACAATAGCTAGTTTTAAGAAGACTCTCACGTCCTGGTTACTATGTCAGTATTAACCTTTTTTTATATCTAGATTTCTAATAATTCAGATAAAGCAGGTAATGTTTATAATATGTAACAGTTCATATGAGCATATGCGCATCCAAATATAGCTATGGGTTTAGAGCTTTACGTATGAACATGAAAAGGAATACCGTGTATGCAACAAGATATTTCCTAGACAGAAATTGTACCGTAAACACTACAGCACTTGGACATTTGTGGAGGTAGGGTACTAATGTATTATCAGACTGACATTACCAGATTTAGGAATCTTTTCACAAGTAATGTTTTGAGTGTCAAACATACAAAAACGCTCAGCCATATTTGCTATATAAAATGTACTTTAATACTACTTTAAAGATTTATTGGCTGTAAGAATAATTCAGTTTCACCCCCCCCCTCTCTCTCTCTCAGCTACATTTCTCAAACACCTTCCTTCCCTTTCACATCTAAGCTGCTCCACTATTTGTCACCATCAGTTGTCTTCCCATTTTCTTTCATTCCGCCACTTGCTTCCAACCTCTCTCTCTCTCTCTCTCTCTCTCTCTCTCTCTTCCATGTTTTCTTTTACTTGTAATCTATCTCTTCTCTTTTATTTGCTCTCTCTAAGACGTTATTTCTTTTCGGTCCTCTCTAATTTGTGCTGCCTTACTCGCTTTCTCTCATTTGCTCTGTATTTTTTTCTTTAAATATGTCCTTTCTCACTTGTTCTCCTTAACTATGCATTGTTCTGTCTCGCTTCTTCTGTCTGTCTGTCTTTCGGTCTGTGTGTGTGTGTGTGTGTGTGTGTGTGTGTGTGTGTGTGTGTGTGTGTGTGTGTGTGTGTGTGTGTGTCTGTCTGTCTGTCTGTCTCTCTCTCTCTCTCTCTCTCTCCAAAGTATATTTCTCTTCTTACTTTACATCCCACACCAATACTCTTTCTGTCTTCTCCCTCTCCTCTGTCGAACCTACCAATACTAACCCTTCATTCCCTCTCCTCTCTTCATTACTGCCCTTTTCCCTCCTCAGAGTTTTAACCAGGCACCTCTTCCTTGCAACAAACACTGATACTCGCACATTTTTTTTTCCTCGTTGCTGTTGTTAATCACTTAATTCCTCATTTTCTCCTTATCTCATCTTTCTCAAGCTCTTCTCTCTTCTATCCACGAATTGCATTCAAATCTCACCATTTCTCTCCCTTACTTGTCTACACCACTTTTTTACAATGATTCTCAATTATTAGTTTCCACTCCTTTTTTTTTTTTCACACCAATTCTTCCCTCGTCCAATCTTCTTGACCCTTTCAGTCTCAATGACATATTTTTATCTTTTTCCTACATATGAATTTACTTAACTTGGGAAATATTGTCTCTCTCATACTCAGGAGGATAATGAAGGCTGCCTCCAATTTCTCTACTTCGAGAATTCTTGGCTTAAATAATATAATTTGGAGGGAGCAAAAATAATAAGTACGTCACCAGGTTTAAGGGGTTAAAGTCATCTGGTAACGACTCAATTGACTACTTGCGAGTTCATACACGGGGACCCGGTGAAGAATACAACGGCTCACGCTCTTTTGACGCAGGATTCGTCCAAGTGAAATCCAACCGTTCGCACTCGTTTGACTCAGGATTCGTCCCAAGTGAAATCAGTCGCTCACACTCATTCGACGTAGGTTGAGTCCAACCATATAATTTGCTGTTTTTTTTTTTTTTTTTACAACAATATGTTGTTTGATTTTCCTAATGAACGAACAAAAAATAAAAAAGGAATTACCATATTCTATCATTCACTTATTTATTCACTGCTCATTTACTCACAGACATATAAACATTTCGGCAGTGATAATGGAATATTGTAGAGCATTTATCTGCGATCCATTTCGTAAAAAAATTACACTTCTAGCTTTACTAGAAAATTTTTTGTGGCATACGGAATAACAGTAGTTGATCATCACACCTGGCCACTCTGAGTGAAGTTTCCTTTTTTATTCTTGTCCACCCAGACCTCACGCTCCCCACATTCCTCACTAGGTGATTTGTGCGGCAATGAAAATGATTACAATCATTTCATATCCCTGCCATAATTTTTAACTGTATTGTTATGAGACTGATACATGTTACAAATGAATAAATGATCATTCTAATGAATGAAAAAAAATTAAAGGATATAAAACACCATACTTTATCGTTCAGTAATGTGTTCATTTACTCACTGACATATATACAGTGTTTGAGTACTGTACAATTATATGTCTCTCTTTATCTAGATTTGGAAGTGGTTGGACTCATGTTGTGTCTAAAGAGTGCGAGAAGGTTAAGTTTGAAATATGGCATTGACAATTTCCGTAGTATTATCTTTAACCCGCCCCATCCCGACTTTTTCTGGGCAGTGGTATGCCCCAGTTCCGACATTTTTGGACCTTTTTATTTTTTTGGCTCAAACATCCGCTTTTGGTGAGAAACATCGAAAATTCATAGAGAAATCACTCACCTGAGGTTTAAAATACTTGATCCAGGTAGGAGTACCTCCTTACCTTACAGGGTTTTCTATCAGGCTGGCTGCAAAGAAAACGAGTTCTATGGGAGGATAACTATTCTACACCACTCATAAACGGTATTTATTTATATATTTGGTACGAATTAATATGTAGTACGAGAGTATATTGGTTTTCAAATGGTAATATAGGCATTATAAGCATTGTTTCACTCACTAACTCATCACCATTCCTGACCTTTTTTTGCCACATTACCTGATCATCATTTCTGTTTCTTCCTCTAATGTTTGTCCTCCACATTGTCATCGATTGGGGAATCACTCTGGCCCTGAATTTCGTACTGTGGCATGACATGGCTTTACTGGCCAGGGCACTGATAACAGGTGAGTTGCTGAGAAATTGTCATGCATGGGGGGGGGGAGGAGGTAATGCTGGGTAAGGCATTGTCCCTGCCTGGCATCTTGTAGAGGAAGGTGTCCCGTGTATATGTGCCAAAAATCACTCACGAAAATTGAAAATTGTGCAAATTTGGGACCTTGCTATGTTGCTGTGTTAATTTACGTCTCCGGGATATGAGTGCACATCAGGTGAGGACGTGAATTCATGTCTCCGGGACGGGGCGGGTTAATAGCGTTTCAAGCTGATAAATTTCACATGAAAATAGCTTTGACATACTTAAGTATGTTACGGTTCAATAAAGCAGTATATACGAATCATAATAAGCAATTTCACGAACACTGCAGAAGGATTGATGGTGACTGAAGTATTTTCTTTCTTTATGACAAACTCTAAATGTGATATTATTTAGTAAATACATGATATTTGTCTATTGCACGTGATATTTGTCTATTGAAAACGTGATTTGTGCTGATACTACTGTGGTAGGTGGGGGCACCCACCATCCACTCACTCGATGTAGTGCTGCACTTGGGTGTCTTCCCTTTCTTCTCCTCCATCCTTTTTCCCTTCCATCCTCTTCTGTCTTTCTTTCTTTCATTCTTTCCTCGTCCTTCTGCCTACGGGTTACTTTACACTCCCTCTTCTGTCTTTTGTTCCTTCATTCTTTCCTATTCCGTCTGCCTGTGGGTGACTCTACACTGAGTGATAAGCCAAATGGTTTCCTGTACACCAGGAAACCATTTACTATGCTGGGTGGTAACCATATAACCAAATTTTGGCGCCTGGTGGTTTAGTGGGTAATTACGGTGCTCTGAGCAGATTGAGCCGGTGAAGGTTTATGTCCAAGGGATGGTTGGGGTTTATTGCTCACGTAATGCCACTCAGGGATGAGTGAGGCTGGTCACTCCCATCTTAAATATTAGGACGAACTTGCCTTGCCCCAGGCTCCTATGCTTCTCATGGGGCGACGTAGGATTGGATGATGGATGGATGGATGGACTACGAAAACTATCAGTGTCGATAAGTTGAACCTCCTCGTAACCTAAAACTCGCAAGTGCTCAAAAAACAATCTGCCTGCCTTCACTTTTTTATCTATATTTTCCACAAGTCGTCTCGGTAATTTCTCTCCATCTCTCAACAATCACCCCGTCCTGCTTCCCTCGCCTGATGGTCTCACCACTTCCGTCCATCGCATTGTATCCTTTGATCTCCACCAATTTTCGCCATCATCTTTCTCTTCCATATCTCTCTTCCTTTTCTACTCTTCACTTGGACCTACCTCCCTCTCTTTGTTACCTATTCGTCTCCACTTCTTCCCTTGCATCATCCCTTATCCTTCGTCTCCACCATTTCTCTCCATTTTCGCCATCAATTTTCCCTTCCACTTAACTTTACCACTTCATTTCATGACTTCAGTCCATCTTCATCCCTCCGTCACCCAAGCGTCTCCAGAATTTATGTCCACCAATCTTACTTTCCACCACTTAACTCCACGACTTTATTATTTCTCCACCTCACTGGGCTTGATTTCTCACTCAGTCGCCTTCATTTCACCCCACACCTCTCCACCTCTTCTCTCTTTTCTCCACCATATCTCTTCACCCTTTCTCTACAACTTATCTCCCTCACTTAGTTCCACCATTCCTCCACACCCATTCATTTACTTATTCATCCTTTCCCACCACCACTTATCTCGCCTTTTACCATTCATCTTTCCCCTCAACCACTTCTCTTCACATTCACTGTTTTTTTCCCCTCCTCACTAAATCGTCTACATCGTTTCACTCCATCATATCTCTCCACTTCTCAGTACATACTCCACCTTCCACAGTCCCCTCCACCACCACTCTTCACCAGTTCTTTCCACTGTTTCATTTCAACACTTATCTACCTTATGTACTTCTGCCTTTGAATAGATAATCCACCACCCTTTCTTTCCTTCCTCATCTATTCTTCTCCACCATTTCTGTCTGTAATTTCAGTTCGGCATTCCTCATCACCATTTCCTTGTACTTTTTCTTCACTGTTTCCCCCTACCACTTCTCTCCTCTACATCTGTCCAACACTTTTTTCCACCTTTGTCTCTACATGTTTGCTCACCCATATCATTCATCTCCTTTGTCTTTCCAGCACAAAGGGCACAGGAATTTAATTATTTGGGGGACATGATAGGTGCTGGAGGTGAGGCTGGAGATAGCTTTGTGGCATGGGTAAAGAGTGGTTGGAAGAAGTTCATGGTGCTGTTGCCCCTCATGAAACTGAGAGGGCTCTGGCTCCCTGATAAGGAGTCCTTGTTTGCAGCATGCGTTAGGAATGTAAAGCTGTACGGTAGTGGGACTTGGGCAGTAAAGGAGAAGGATATTCGTATGCTTAAGTGCACAGAATTGATAATAAAGTAGATGTGCAGTTTCTTTCTGTGCATTCAGAGAAAACAAAGATTTTGCATACCAAATCCTGCGATATATTTGCCGATTTCGTTCAAATTCTTGTGTCGCTTCCCTCTGTTTCTGATCATTTTTGTTTTCGGGGGGGCGTCTGAACCCCCCAAAATTACTTGAAGGGTCACGCTCCCTAAATATCACATTAAAGATGAGAGTCCGTTGTATAACATACATCAAGTCATTACTGCAATCCTTTCACAGATTATGAGAGTTTTTATTTTCCTGAGGGGGCTAGCCTCCCTATAAGTCATGGTTGAAAAACTGTGTATAGTGGAAGACTGTCCCAGTAACCGAGCGATGTCTCCCAGGAAATATCATTCAAATCTTTCCCACACTCTGTATTTCTAATAATATTATTGTATATCGAATTACTGATGTGAATCCATTGTACACCATGTACTAAGATATCAAAGCCATATATGCCATCCTTTCACTATTTCCGAGAATTCCTGATTTGGTGAGTGGGCTGAAGTCCTTAAAAATAATGGCTGGAAATGTATATGGCAGAAGACCTTCGTTGCAACTAAATGAACTCGCATGGGAAGTTTTATTGAAACCTTTCTCCTATTTCTGATTTTATTAATTTCTGGCATGGGACTGACCCCCCAGTGAATCATAGGGTAGTCATGCTACCCATATATCGACGTTCAGTCTCTTCTTGTACACTCAGAGAAAACATGGAAACTGAATATCTAATCCTGCGATGTGTATTTGGATTTCATTGATATCCATGTGCTCATTTTCCCCTATTTCTGATTGGTTTTATTTTTGCGAGGGAGGGGACTGACCCCTCCAAGAGCGACTGGGGGTTCACGCTCTCCATTAATCGCATTACAAATGAAAGTCCATTGTAACGTTAACCAAAAAAGTATCGTGCAGGTAGGGGACGATGAAATCCGAAATGGTTAATATAGGTCATGAATTTTCAAAAAACTTTAACTCCGATCATTTCAACGTACATATTAAAACAATATGAACTAGAAAATGTCACCAGCAAGCCATATATATCATCCTTAAGAAAGCAAGTTTATCAGGCTGGGGAAAAAATCGTCGTTCAGTTTCCAGTAGCCATCGTCCAGTGTCTTGAACTGCTTCGCGTCAGGTGTGCATCGATACTTTTTTGTCTGACTGTATAACATTTACTAAGATATCAAAGCCATATCTGCCTTCCATTCACTATTTCTGAGAATTTATTATTACGTGAAGGAGGCTGACACCTCTAAAGTCAGGTTGGAAAGTAGTATACTGTATAGTGGAAACCTTCCCAGTAATCAAACAAACTCCCTTTGGAAGTTTAATTCAAGTTCTTCCCCAATTTCTGATCGCTTTTATTTTTGGGAGGGGGCTGATCCCCCCTCCAAGAATCATTAGGGTGCTCACGCTCCCCAGATATTGCATTACTGATAAGAGTCCATTGTGCAACATCTAATAAGATATTAAAGTCATGTCTTCCCTTCTTGTATTCTTTATAAGTTTTAGAGGGGAGGGGGGCTGACTCTCCTGTAAATAATGGTGAAGAATTTTATGCAGTGTAGAGCATTATCAAGTAACCAGCCATACTGATTTGAAAAGTTTCGTCAAAATCCATCCGCTAAAACTCCCTTATATCTGATCATTTTTATTTTTTGGAGGGGGACTGACCCACCAAGAATCATTGGGGGGGGGGTCACACTCCCCAAATATCGCACTGGGGATAAGAGTTTATTGTACAACATATACTACGATATCAAAGGCATACCTGCCTTCCTTTCATTATTTCTGAGATTATTTTTATTTGGCTAGGGAGGCTGAAACCCCTAAAAGTTTTGAGTGGAAAATTGTCTATAGTTGAAGACTTTTCCAGGAACCTGCAAAACTCGCCAGGGAAGTTTCATTCATATCCATTAAATAGCCTTGGAGGAGTGTAGCACACACACACACACACACACACACACACACACACACACACACACACACACACACACACACACACACACACACACACACACACACACACACACACACACACACACACCCTGAACACAGTACCACGGTATAGGTAGCGTTGCCCGGAAATGATACCATTCTTCTTCGCAGGATTCATGATTAGATGTATGTGCAGTGCGTCCTTGAATGACAGGCCCAGGAGGGGAGGGAGGCAGGATTGCGAATTAAGAGCTGACAGAAAGGATGCGACTTGACTGTATTAGTGTTGTGATGGGGAGGAGTAGATTGAAATGATTTGAGCTTGCGTAGAAGATGAAGGATGACAGCTGGTTGAGGAAGGTGAATGATGTGGAAGATAAGGACAGAGATGCGAGGGACAACTCGATAAACACAGGGGACGAGATCATACAGTGTGACTTCACGGAAAAGACAGTGCATAGAAAGGCTGCTAGAGATCAAGAAACTTAGAAAGCCGATATTGTTGTGACCAAAGCCGATGCATGCAAGCATATTGGAGCCCTTATAAATAAACGAACGAATGAACACTACGCCTTTCCCTCAAGCCCCTCTCGCCACAGTTTTTTCCACCTCTTACCTGCCTTGTTTTTCTCGAAAATCACTCGCCAGTACTTCCTTTCACATCACCATTTTCTTCCACCATATCCATCCATTACTACTACACTTCTTTGCACAGATTTAGTTCTCTCATCCACTTCTCTCCACCACCTCTCTCCCCTTTCTCACCTGAGCGTCTCCATTGTTTTTCATTCAGTCACTTGCCCCCAACACTCTCTCTCTCTCTCTCTCTCTCTCTCTCTGTCTCTCTCTCTCTGTCTCTCTGTCTCTCTCTCTGTCTCTCTCTCTCTCTCTCTCTCTCTCTCTCTCTCTCTCTCTCTCTCACTTTCAGCACTCCAACTCTTTTCCGAATTTAAACTTTTGCATCATTTCTTTCCACCACTTCATCTATGCCAGTTTGCTCTTCTCTCCAGCTCTGTTTAAGTTCTCCAACATCCACACGTTCTCTTGACTCTTGTATTCGTCATTACCACTTGTCTCAATATTTATCGCTCTCTACCACAATTTCGTTTTACAATTTCACTCTTCTTTCCACCGCAGTTATTTCTCCACATCCCTCCCTCACCTAATGGTCTCAGCTTCTTTCCTTCAAATCCAACCATTAATTTCCTTCCCCTAGTTATCTTCACCAGTTTCTTACACTGCATCATTTCTCTTTACACTTCAGTCCACTATTTCTCTCGATCATTTCTACAGATCTCTGAACGCCTTTTCATCGTTTTACTCCACTTTTTCTCTTAGCCACTTCTTTCCATCAGTTCCCTCCACCAGTAGCCATCTCTGCCTTTACATATCACATCTCTGCACTATTTCTCCACAACATTTCTCTTCGTCAGCCATGAATATCACTCTTTTTCTTCACTCCTTCCCTTCCTCAACTAATAGATTTCATTGTTTCTCTCTCCACACCATCACAGTTATCACCACCCCTTTTCTATTAAACGCCTTTCTCTCCATGGCTTCTCTTTTCTTCATCTCTCTCTCTCTCTCTCTCTCTCTCTCTCTCTCTCTCTCTCTCTCTCTCTCTCTCTCTCTCTCTCTCTCTCTCTCTCTCTCTCTCTCTCTCTCCAATTCACCCATCTCCTGAAGCTCATTTTTCTATTCTTCCAAAATTCGCTGCATCGCTTCAAAATCTCATTCCTACTGAGTCTCTCTCTCTCTCTCTCTCTCTCTCTCTCTCGCTGGTAAAAGTTGTCGTGGTATAAGTCTCCTGAGTGTTGTAGGAAAGGAATATGGAACAATTTTCATGAAGAAAGTGAAGGATCTTTCATAAGGCCCTGGCCTGGTGAGGGACGAACAAGGTGGTTTTTAGGAGTGGTGGAGGATGTGTAAATATATATATATATATATATATATATATATATAGGGGAAGGCCTTGTAGATATACGAGGTACCGTCTTAGACAGCGTGGACCATGGGACCCCCTATTGATATATAGAGCTCCACCGAATATAACGAATAAGGTGGCAAAAAATTACATCTCACCAGAAACTATGTGGCAGGGGGTAAGATTATTTGGCACAATCCTCCCAACCCAACCAAACATGAGTTCTGTTGCAAATGATTTGACGTGCGTTCCTGTTGGGTCATCGTCTACTAAAGGTCCAACCGCACTGCCTCCTGTGCTTACAGGCAGTGTGCCACCGAAAGTGAGTAGGCACTGTGTTGGAAAATTTGACTCTTGGATATTAAAGAAAATGAAATCGATGAAGATCTATGCATACAATGTAAGAAGCCTCGCAGAAGATTACAAACTTGATAACCTGATGACTGAACTGGAAAACATTAGTTGGGATATTGTAGGTTTGAGTGAGATCCGCAGAAAAGAAGAAAAAGTAATTCAGCTCGAAGACAGCAAACACCTATTTTACTACAGAAGAAAGGAAAATGAAAGAGTTAATGGTGTAGGATTTCTAATTAACAAAAATCTTGCAGACAACATTGTTAAATTCAGCAGTGTATCTCACAGAGCAGCATTTGTTGTCATTAGACTATGCAAAAAATATACCATGAAAGTCATACAAGTATATGCACCAACTTCTCAAAGCCCAGATGAAGAAATCGAAACATTCTATGATGACATCTCCCAGATTATGGAAGAAGAAAAGACAACATATACTTTACTCATGGGAGACCTCAATGCAAAAGTTGGGAAGTCGAAAAATGGAGAAGCATGTATGGGAAAATATGGAGTGGGAGAAAGGAATGAAAGAGGAGAAATGCTGGTAAATTTTGCTGAAATGTTTAACATAAGAATAATGAACACATTCTTCCACAAAACAACAGGAAGAAAGTGGACCTGGAGAAGCCCAAATGGAGAAACAAAAAATGAAATCGACTTCATTATAGCAGATAAGAATAACACGATCACAAATATCACATTCATCAACAAAGTAAATATAGGTAATGATCATAGAATGGTGGTTGCACAGCCAGATTCAATTCAGAAATGAAAGAAAGAAGATGATTAAAGATAAAAAGATATGCCCAATAACAGTAAATGAAAACAAAGCAGCCTTTCAGTTGGAAATAAGGAACAGATTTCAGGCTCTAAGTAATGCTGAATGTGACATCGATGAGCTGAATGATAGACTAACAAAAGTGCTAAGAGAATCAGTAGAGGTAGTAGGAAAACCTAAAACTGTTCAACCAAAGCCAAGAAGTATTCAGACAAGACACTGGTGCTTATGAAAAAACGAAAGGAAATGAAAGTAAAGACAAAGACGAAATAGAACGAGCAGAATTAAATAAGCTTATCAACAAAAGACAAAGAGAAGAAAAAAGAAAGAGAAACATGGATCAGATCAAAGAAACCATCAAAAATGGAAAAAGTCTGAAATAGGTCCGAAGTAAAATGGCACTAGGAAAGCAACAAATTACATAATTGAAAGAAAAACACGGTGAAATCATTAAATGCAGAGATAAGATGGTGAAGAGAGTTGAAGAATTTGACAAAGAACTGTATGCATCAAAGACAGTAGTACCAATAGCTAACTTTTCAGTTGACACAAGTGAAATACCTGAGGTAACACCTGATGAAGTTAATATTTGTCTTAAAAATATAAAAAGAGGGAAGGCTTCGGGAGAAGATGGAATAGTAACAAATTTACTGTCGGATGCCGGAGTAGAAGTACAAAATAGGGTTGCTCACTTATTTACCCACTGTATAAAACAGAAGAAAATTCCCAACACATGGTGTAATGCAATACGGTAATTATTTTACTCTACAAGAAAGGTGACTCAAAAGATCTTAGTAACTATCGACCCATTAGCTTATTATCAGTCATTTACAAACTCTTCACTAAAGTCCTTACGAACAGAATAACAACAATTTTAGAGGAAAACCAACCTCGTAAACAGGCAGGATTCCGAAGCGGGTATTCGACCATTGATCATCTACATACAATGAACCAGCTAATTGAGAAAACTATAGAATATAATAAACCACTTTGCCTAAGTTTTGTTGATTACGAAAAGGCTTTCGACTCAGTGGAGCACATAGCAATTATAAATTTATTGCAAGAACAAGGAGTGAATGAAAACATTGTAAACCTGCTCGAAAACATATATAAAGAGGGATCTGCTACAGTTAAATTACATAAGGACTAAAAAAAATTAAGACTGAGAATGGCGTGCGTCAGGGAGATACAATTTCATCAAAAAATTTTATAGCATGCTTAGAAAGTATTTTCAGACACCTAGACTGGGAAAACAAAGGAGTGAACATTGATGAAGAAAAGCTAAACCATTTAAGATTTACAGATGACATTGTCCTAATCTCAGAAACAGCAGAGGCATTGCAAGAAATGTTAAATGACCTGAACAGAGAAAGTCTGGAAGTAGGACTGAAGATGAACTGAAGTAAAACTAAAGTAATGTTTAATCCACAATCACCAAAAGAGCGTTATCAGAATAAGCGACGAAATTCTTGAAGACATTAAGGAGTACAACTACTTGGGACAAATACTAAAATTAACGAAAGATCATGATAGCGAAATAAAAAAACGCATTACAATTGGATGGAAAGCTTTCAGTAAACACAGAGACATTATGAAAAGTAGCTTGCCAGTTGGTTTGAAACGAAAAGTATATAACGAATGTATAATTCCAGCTATGACGTATAGTTGTGAGACCTGGAAACTGACAAAATCATTGGAAAATAAATTAATCCGTTCTCAGAGAGTAATGGAAAGGTCAATGTTGGGAATATCTTTAAGAGACAGGAAAAGATCAACTTGGGTGAGAGAGCAGACTAAAGTCAAAGATATTATAGAAGTTATAAAAGAACAGAAATGAGGTGGGCAGGCCATATAGCAAGAATAAGGGATAACCGATGGAGTAAGAGGCTGACGGACTGGACACCAAAAGAATGTAAGCATAGCAGAAAAAGGCCAGACAGGAGATGGAGAGATGAGATAGAGAAATTTGCAGGGAAAACGTGGCAAAGATTGGCTCAGTCAAGGAATTCGTGGAAAAGGTTGGGGGAGGCCTTTGTTCAACAGTGGACTAGTTATGGTTGATGATATATATATATATATATATATATATATATATATATATATATATATATTTATCTATGCAAGAAAGATGGAACCAAAGGCTAAGATCCCACAAACGGTTCCTTCCTAGAAAAAACGATAACAATACAAAAGATAGCCAAATTCAAGATCCGTTCATTTCGAGATGCCTGGATACACTGCGTTGAAAGACTGGGGATCATGGGAAGCAGAAAATACAGAGGGAGACAGTTCCAGAGCTGACCTGTTGCCTAAGTGAAGGACTGGGAGTAACGGTTAACTCTTGCATTAGAGAGCTGGACAGAAAAGGGATGAGAGTTTGTTGCTAGACGGGTGCTCCGCGCCTGTTGTGGAGGTGGAAGGATGCAGGCAGAGAGTTCACAGGAACAGTGACCATTGCCGTAGCGATAGAAAAGAGATAATGATGCAATAGTGCAGCGGAGAGACACAAGTTGAAGCTGGCCAGTTAGAATAGGAGAGTTAATGAGGTGAAACGGCTTTGACTCCACCCTTCTGAGAAGAGCCGTCTGTGGGGAGCCTCCCCACATACGTGAGTTGTACTCTACACAGAGGTGAATTAAACCCATGTATAAAGTCAACAACAGGGGTAAAGAAAGAACAGAGTTGGCTTAGCACACATAATTCCTTGGAAGCAGATTTTACAAGAGATGTATTATGATCTTTCTGAGCCAAGTCCCAAGAGCATGAAACCCCAAGCATGTTCAAGGATGATGCAGGATTTAACTGGATATTATTAAATATTAGTGGGTAGTCCTGTGGGAGATTTTGTCAGGCTGATAGGTGTAGACTGTAGCACCAGTCGAGCAGGGCAGTACTCCCAAGGTGGATGTAAAGCTGATGACAGAGAGAGTTGGAGCTCCCATTTCATCAGCCCTCGGGACTAGTCTCTGACCATCTCCCTTTGCTTAACCTTTTCAGTGTCTCAGTATCACAGCGAGAAGACCAGCATGCTCTCTAATACAAGTTTCTCTAACTATCAACACCAAACTACATGCACAGTACACACTACACTTCACTTTCCAAAATTCAAACAAATTATGGCATCTCTAAACACAGCCTCGGAGTCCCCGGGGGGGTACCATAAATGCCCCAACCATCTGCTCCTCTCCTGGTGACAACTCGAGCTGCCTGGAACTACTGTCTGACTCACTTCTTCATGTCTGCAACATTCACAGACTTTCCTCTAACTTTCGCTCTGTTAAGCACCATCTCTCCTCCCCTAAACCTCACCTTCTTTTCCTAACTGAGTCTCAGCTGTCTGAGGCAACTGACAGCAAACCCTTATCTGTATCCAACTACTTTCTCTATACTCATTTCAAAGCCAAAGGTGCCTGTTGTGTACAGTATATATACAAAAGGACTTATATTGCTCTCTAGTCCCTGAACTTCATTCTTCTGAATTCTCTGCACTCTGGCTTCGGCTTTCCTGTCATTCTCTGACTAAATATATCTGTGCTGTTTACTTATCCCCTAATTCTGCTGACTATGAGATTTTGTTTTTGACTATCTTACTTCTACGGTGGAACACATTCTACCCATGTCTCTTTTCTCTGAAATCTCCATTCTAGGAGATTTCAATGTTCTCCACCACCTTTGGCTCTCCTCTCCTTTCACTGATCCACCTGGTAAACAAGCATACATCTTTTCTATCCTTAATGACCAAAAGCAGCTTGTACAGCACCCTACCTGTATCTCTGACTGCCTTGGAGAGAGCTCCAACATATTTGACCTCTTCCTAACAACTAATCCCGCTTACACTGTTAATCTTTCCTCTCCGTTGGGCTCCTCCAATCACAACCTTATTACCTTAACCTGTCCTATCGCTCCGATGCAGCCCATAGACCCTCCAAAGAAACGTCGACTGTGGCACTTTGGAGCTGAAGATTGGGAGGCCCTCAGGCAGTGCTTCTTTGATTTTCCCTGGAATGATTATTGTTTCCATGGCCGGGAACCATCTGAGTGTGCTTTGCGCATTACAGAGGTTATTCTTTCGGGCATAGAAGCATACATTCCTTTCTCATATCCTTTGACTAATGCAAGAAAGCCTTGGATTAATTGCACTTGTTCTAATGCTGTCCACAACAAGAAGAGGGCCTATAAAAGGTACCAGAGCCAACCCAACCCTGAATCACATATTTTATACATTTCTGCCCGGAATCTTGCTAAGTCTGTTCTTTGCCCTGCTAAAAAAATTTCATCCGTACTAAATGCGCTCAACTCTCCAACTCGAAATCTTTCCGCTCCTTCTGGCACCTTGCCAAAAAGCATTCTAACAACTTTACCTCATCATCCTTCCCTCTCTTTTCTACTCTAATGGTTTGGTAGCTATTTCTTCTACTGATAAAGCAGGTCTCTTTGCTTAGACTCTCCTCGCATTCCACCTTAAATGATTCCGGTGCTGTTCCTCCAGCACTTCCCCCCTCAGACTTCCTCATGGCTGACATTAAAATTTTTTCAGCTGATGTATTTTCTGCCATCACAGGCCTCAACTGTAACAAGGCATATGGACCTGATGGAGTCCATCCTGTTGTCCTCAAGAATTGTGCTTCTGTGCTTACACCCTGCTTAGGTAAATTGTCTCCTCTTTGTCTATCAACTTGTATCTTTCCTTCTTGCTGGAAGTTTGCTCTCATTCAGCCAGTCTCAAATAAGAGTGATCATTCCCAACCCTCTAACTATCATCCAATTGCTTTAACATCCTGTATCTCAAAAGTTTTCAAGTCAATTCTTAATAGAAAAAGTTTAATATGCCCCATCCCAGCAAATTTTTCACCAATGTCCTCCCCTCCCAGTCCTGGCAGATTTTAGGAAAGCTTTTTTTTTTTTTTTTTTTTGGCTAAAACCTCCACTTTTTGTGAGAAACATCGAAAATTCAAAGAAGGGCTCAGTTGAGTTTAGAAATACCAAATACAGGTAACCCTACCCCTCACCTTGGTACCATGTTCTCTAGCTCCAGAGAAAACGTCTTCTTGGGAGAGGTAACTATTGCAAACCACTCATTATATGTAAACATTTATTTATTTGGTACGAATTTATATGCAGTACAAGAGTATATTGCTTTTCACACAATAATATAGACGATATAAACATTGTTCACTCACCAAAAACATCAACATATGGCACCTTCTTTTATGATGTTACTGCCTCATCACTTCTGCTTGTTTCTTCCTCTTGCTTCCTTTTTCCTTTATCCTTCACATCGAGACTCACTTTTGCCTTGAATTTCATCATTTGTGGTGTGATGTGTCTTTACTGGCCATGTCACTGCTAGCAGATGAGTTGCTGAGAAAATGGCGTGCTGGGGGGAGGGGGGTCAGGTGGGGCCAGGCATTATTCCTATCTGGCATTGGGTAGAGGAAGGTATCCCACATAAGCCTACCAAAAATCACCCATGAAACTTGAAAAAGTGCAAATGACGGACCTTGCAATTGCAAAACGTATGGATATGTTGTCGGGTGTCACCGTGACAAAACGTGGCAACATATCCATACGTCGTCGAGATGCCTTGGGTTAAACCATCTATCCTATCACACCCTTCTTTCTGATTGTCAGTATTGCTTCCATCAGGGACGCTCCACCGGTGATCTTGTCACCTACCTTTCAGACTCCTGATCATCCTCCTTTCGGGACTTTGGCAAAAGCTTTGCCATTGCACTTGACATCTCAAAGGCTTTCGATCATGTCTGGCATAAATCTTTAATTTCCAAACCGCCCTCTTACGGTTTATATCCTTCTATCTGAGCCTTCATCTATAGCTTCCTTTCTCATCGTTCTGTAGCTGCTGTTGTAGACGGCCATCGTTCTTCTCCTAGATCTATCAACAGTGGTGTTCCTCAGGGCTCTGTCATGTCACCAACTCTCTTTCTCTTATTCATCATTAACTTTTTAAGCTGTATGTCTAACCCTATCCCACCACTGTCACCATATCTTGTATAAACTTTGTAGCTTCTTGTAGTGTGTTTTTTAGATCAGTTATACATATTATTATACTCGTGGACGAGCGGTTGTTATACTTGAGTAGTTTTGTGAGTAGATAATCTTCGTTCCCTTTGTCATGCATTGGCAGGAGAGGTAAAGATTAGTATGGGACTATTTTTATTTGTCTTGGAAATATTAACAAAGTCTCTCACACACGAGCGAAGTACAGAGTCCCGCTGTTACCTCCTCACTGTCTCACTCTATCTCTCTCTGCCACCCTCTCGCCCCTGTTGCTAGCCTCCTTCTCCCTTCACCTCCTCTTTCTTTCCGTATATAAGAACTTCCATCACGTGGGCTACACTGTCATCCAAATGTTCTAGAAGCCTGTGTGTGTGTATGTGTGTATCTGTGCGTATATGATCACGAGGCGCTGTTTGTGGGCTATTGTGCTGGTGTGAGACATTTGGAGAGGTGCTAACGTCACTTCCTCAGGCCCATAGGTTTGACATTGACCTAACCTCTTGACTATATTATATATGTTGCTACTTATTATGTAGTAAGATATTTTAGTCCTGACAATTATCACTTGTACTGTATTTTATTTATGTTTATCTTTCCAGGAAATCCTTGAGGATTCAAATACTTACCTGGCACTACCTATAAATTACTAGCTATAATAAAATACTACCAACTTACCTTCTTGGCATTTCTTCTCTGCCTTGGTGAAAGGTTACATGTTGGGAGCCCAGTAGCGTTAGACGCCCGGAGTGTCACTTTGGCATCTGCTCGCATGATTAGCTTTGTTAACGTGTCAGTTTACAAGGGTGTTTAAGGCTATGGCGTGCCAGTCAGTACATCATCAGTGTTCATTATTTTATAAATTGCTGGGTATGAACAATTGATGGTTGTTGGTTGTAGAGACTGAACTTGATGCCATCCAAGGAAATAGCTGCTATATTATTGATGCTATGGCCTTGGTTCAAGCACTTGGGAAACCGAAGGACGCCCACACCTTCGGTGATCTATCAGATATCTTCTGTAATATTATTCTGGCCAAATTTGATCATCAATGCAAACGAGTAGATGTCATCATTGATGCATACAAAGCAGACCCAATCAAAGGAATGACAAGACAAAGCCGATCTGGAAAGAAGAGGCAAATCCGTCTCATAATTGAAGGAAGAAATGTTCCACTATCTTCACAATGGCCAGAACTTATATCCTGGACAGAAAACAAGACCAACCTTGTCAGTTTTCTCACAAATGAACCGCATGATAAGAACAAACTACTCCAACAGGATCATGAACTGGTCATTGCTGGAGGTTTCAAAGATAATGAAGATGTGGAAACCACAGGCTGTCGTGATGCATCCCATTTAAAATCTCATCAAGAAGAAGCAGACACCAGAATGGTGTTACATAGTGCAGATGCTGCCAGGTGTGCATTTCAAACAATGATTGTTGATAGCAAGGACACAGATGTTCTTATGCCGCTCATATATTTTGGTGCCAGTCTTCCAAAACAAGTGTGGCTCAAAGTTGGAACTTCAAAAAAAATATCGTTTTATTGCTACACACAAGATCAGAGCTACACTTGGCCTGGACCTGTGCAACAATATTCTCAGTTTCCATGCCCTATCTGGGTGTGACATGACCAGTCAGTTTTGTGGCATAGGAAAGAAAACTGCCTAGAAGATCTACCGAGAAAACCCACATCTCCTGGATGGCTTTGGTTCTGGGCTGCTCTCCCCACAGAAACTACAACATGCTGAGAAATTTGTAGTCATTACATATGCATCAAAGTCTATCTTCACCTCAGTAGATGAACTACACGCTCAGCTGTTCTGCACTAAAGCTGCAGAAAAACTTCCTCCAACACAAGATGCTATGATTCAACACGCCAATTGAGCACACTACCAGGCTTTGATGTGGCACCATGCACTAGAAGCCAAGCCCTCATTGACAAGTCCCAAAGAGTATGGTTGGAAAGGAAGTGGTGGCCACCTTGTACCACTTATCATGACCAAGCTTCCAGTCCCTGCTACATGCATTGCACTTGTGAGCTGTATCTGTAACACCTATGTGTTTCATCTAATTGTTCTGGTAGGAGACGCAGTTTGTGCTGCACAAGGGTCTGCATTTGTTGTTTTGAGAACAATGTGTGCCTCAATCCTCTTAATCCTTGGACACAAGAAGATGAAGACTGTGACTCAGATGAGAAGGAAATCTGATGTATTTCTATTGCCTGAATCCTCCTACTACTTGGCACAAGACATGATAAAGACAGTGACTCAGAAGATGACATCTGTTGTATTGGTATTGCTGTTAGAGTTGACAAACTGGTTCAGCATGAAGATTATGTATAACATGTTTTAACAATTATTTTGTTGTCAGAGAAAACTTTTGCATAACACGTCAACTGTACAGCACTTGTTCATCTAGGGGTCTTTATCTTCAGATTATTTTTGAAATATGGCTGCTCATAGTATACATACGAATAACACCGAAATAAGTGTATCATTGTTATTTGTTATTTTTGTGTAATCTTGATGATAGAAAACATACTAAAGAGTAAGGAATACAGTAGGGAACTTTGGAACATACATGAAAACTTGCTATTATATCCTACATCTCCTACTCCAAAAGCCGTCTTCATCTGGGGAGAAAATATGCTCATTTTACATACATTTAGATAATGGCCTTTACTGGGTCTCAGAACGCAATGCCAGACTGGCACCTGGGTGTTTAGGTATGCTGAGGGTATGGGTAAGACCCGTAGCGGGTCCATTGCTTTTGGAATTTTCGGTAAGCAAAACTCCTTATCTGGGCCACTTTTTAAAATTGACCTCCAGACTATAAGGCCTCCCAATCAGCAGCTCCAAAGGTCAACAACCTACGTTTCTTTGAAGGATCAACAGGACATACTGGAGCGATATATATATATATATATATATATATATATATATATATATATATATATATATATATATATATATATATATATATATATATATATATATATATATATATATATATATATATATATATATATATATATATATATATATATATATATCCCGACGTCCTAATCCCGCAAAGGGTGGCCTCAGACAAAACGCCTCCAGGTCGCTCTGTCACCCACCATTTGATTGTCCTCCCCCCCGCTCTTTCTCCCCTCCCTAATATACCTCTCAACTTCATCCCTCCACTTCATCCTTGGTCTCCCCCTCCCACTCCCTCCCTCCACTTCACCTAGATACACCTTCTTAGTCAATCTTTCATTCTCCATTCTCTTCACATGTCCAAACCACCTCAGTGTATTTCTCCTTATTCTCTCAGTCACATCCACATCCCCCCCCGCAACTTTCTTTCACTTCTTCATTAGTCAACCTGTCCCTCCATATCACTCCACATTCTCCTCTCAGGTAAATCATTTCCACTGCTCTCTTGACTTGATCCCCTCTAGCAAGGTCCACGCCTCGCTTCCATACGTCAGGGTAGGGATCACAATACTTCATTTGTTCCACAGCTCGTTTCACCTTATCATTCCACCATGCTGTCCCTTGCACACCCCTGCATCTCCTCCTCACTCCACAAATCACCTCACACGCTGAGCCTATCTCTTCCGTGAATATCTTACATACGTCTTCCACCCCTTCCATCTGCTCTAGCTCATACCTTCCCAATCTTTCTTCCACTATGCTCTTACACTCTGCCATTGTCTCAATTTCTTCCAGCTTCTTCACTCTTTTCAGAGGAGCTGTTTCCTCCTGTCTTCCCTTCCGTCTCTTCACCCATTCTCTTTGCAATTTTACCTTGGCCATCAGTAAATGATGGTCAGAGATTCCATTCCCCCACCCTCTTGATATCTCTAAAGCTTTCGACAGAGTATGGCACCGTTCCCTGCTGTCCAAACTCCCTTGCTATGGACTAACGTCTTTTGTTCCTTTGATTTCTTCTTATCTTAGTGACAGGAAAATAAGAGTAAAAGTAGATGATGTATATTCGAATTTCCACTCAATTAACGCCGGCGTGCCGCAGGGATCAGTTCTGGCGCCAACCCTATTTCTGGTTCATATTAATGATCTCTTATCTGTCACTCACAATCCCATTCACTCATATGCAGATGACTCAACACTACATAGTTCATTCACACTCAGACATCCATTTACAAAGTCTAATATCTCTACCTCTCAACTCAATACAGCCATCTCCATAAATCAAGATCTATCTACAATCAGTGAATGGGGACAAAACAACTTTGTCTCTTTTAATGCTAGTAAAACTAAATATATACAGCTTACTAATAGACAGATATTGCCAGATTCGTACATTACCTTCAGTGCTACTAATATTCCCATCTCCAAAAGTATTGAAATTCTTGGTGTCTCACTTAACAGAGCCCTCAGCTGGACCTCTCATGTCAGATCACTTGCTAAAACCGCCTCAAAGTAACTTGGATTATTGTACAGAGTCCGCAACTTCTTCGCCGATGAGCAGTTAGCTATAATTTATAAGAGTCATGTGTGCTCTCAGCTTGAATATTGCTCACCCTTGTGGAATGGTTGTGGAGAGGTTGCATTAAGACAACTAGACAAAATTCAGAGTAAAGTTGTTAGAATCATTAACAATCCTGCCATTACATATAAACTACCTCCCCTGCAAGTAAGAAGGAATGTTGCCTCCCTAGCATTATTTTACAGATATTTTTTTGGCAAATGCTCAGACGAAGTTGCGTCCATGGTGCCACCTCTCCATGCCTTCCCTCGTGCTACACGGGCATCTGGTAGCGCTCATGACTGGAATGTCACTCAGCCATATTGCAGAACTTCTGCCTATCAGAATTCTTTCATTCCCCGAACTGCATCTCTCTGGAACTCGCTTCCCCAGAGTTGTTTTCCTCCAAATTTCAACCTACAACTGTTCAAGTCTAACTGTTACAGATATTTTATGAAGAGAGGACACCAGTAATCTGTTGTATGGATTTTTTTTTTCTCCATTTGTTTTTCCTTCCTCCGTTCTGTTATTAAAAAAAAAAAAAAAAAAAAAACTCTTGCATCCAACACTTGTCTTCTCATTCGCTCATCCACACACACGTAATCTATCATTTCCTTTCGTTCAACAAATTCACCGTCCATCCTTTTCATGCCTCTCCATGTATACCTGTGGATCATCTTATGCCGGAAAGACGTGTTGGCTATTGCCAACCCCTTACTAGCACAGATGTCCACCAAAGCACTACCATTCCCATCTACTTCACTTGTACATTCCCAACTTTGGCATTCATGTCTCTAATCAAAAACATTTTCTCTCTCCTCTCAAACTTATCCATACATGCTTCTACACTCGTCCAAGACTCATCATTCACTCTTGCCACTCGGTCCTCTGTTGGTGCATACGCACATACAGTCGCCCAAGCTTGTATACCTACTTTCATCCTCACCCTCGCTATCCTTGCACCCACTGTTCCACACTGTCAGAGAGAGAGAGAGGGAGAGAGAGTCTCTGTGGTACAATGGTAGAGTGTGCGTTTTCGTACATGGGAGAACGAGGGTTCGCGCCCACACAGGGTAATAAACTTTTGGAACAAGCTTCCAGCCACATACTGCTTTGGCGAACTTAAGGGGTGCTGTGGTTGAATCAGTGTCGCATACTATAAAGTACTATAAAGTATACTTGAACCCAATCGGCTTGCACGGGCAAATTACACTTTGTTCACAGACTACACACACATCCAAAGCCACTCCAGCACTACAATCACACTTACAAGCACTTCTTACCCTACATACAATCCTGCCAGACAGCCTAAGCCACTTGGTAGATACATTGGCTGTATCGTCCCCACTTAGGTCGGGATAGGCCGGTTCTGCAGTGGACACTCAAATGGCTGCTGCTGATATAATATATATATATATATATATATATATATATATATATATATATATATATATATATATATATATATATATATATATATATATTATTTATTTATAGATAGATAGATAGATAAGTAGATAGATAGATAGATAGATAAGGTTATTACTTCCATTTTATTTCATCTGAAATTAAATTGATGCAGCCACACCTTCTAGTGCAAATAGAAAACAAATAAAATGAATTTAAAAATGATGCATAGATTACAAGTTATAAGTAAGTATATACCTCCTACAATTTGCAATTAGAATTATTAATACCTGTAAAATGTTTACATTTACAAACCTGTCCCACCACATACGTAGACTTAGTCAGTACACACAGTAGTCTCGTACAGAGTCTACATACCTCAGATTTTCAAGCATTACACGTGTCATGACTCATGTAACATGTTACTTTATAGCATATTCTCTCTCTCTCTCTCTCTCTCTCTCTCTCTCTCTCTCTCTCTCTCTCTCTCTCTCCCTGGTTTCAGTATGTCTAGTTAATATCTGTATGATGTAATTTTAATTATTATGCTTCTAAACAGTCCATTACAATTACAAATATAATTACCCTATAAGTTTAAAGCTCAATTATAATTTTAATTACCATTACTGACAAATGAGAATGATTAATTACAATTACAATTATCCCCCAAATGTCTAAATAATTACATTCCTGTTAAAAGTACAATTACAATTACTCCAAGCCTACAAGATAGTATTGACAAAGTGTTATCACTGACTCTGAACTGAAAGAAAATATAATAAATAAAAATCATATACTGCGTTGCCTGATAAGAGAGATATAGTTGTATTTTTATCATAGTTATTGTGATTGGGGTGAGATAGGGTGCCGAGCATAGACTTCGTGGGGTAACGATACCTCGAGAGAGAGAGAGAGAAGAAAATTATGTCCGAAAAAAGGTATTTAGAGTGTAAAGAAAATAATGCGTGACATCCATTTTAGGTGACTGTTGAGCTTGCTTATGAATTAGTAAGTGTAACGGGTCGAGTGGTAGAGTTCTGTCCTATGGCTGATTATAAAAGTATGTTATTGAAACGAATGGGTGAATTCGGAACTTAACAGTATCTATGTATCTACATACCTAGGCTGCTCCCCCCCCAAAAAAGGGAGGGTAGCCGGAACAAGACGACACTTTCAACTTACTTATCCACACACACACACACACACACACACACACACACACACACACACACACATTTACTTGTATCTTAGCCACAAAGGGAGAATGGACAGATCCTCACCACATCACACCGCACGATGGTCAACTGTGCCGTGCAATATAGTGAGTTAAAATAGCGTTTTTTGAGAGGAACTGTTGTGTCTTACTCAAGTTGGCTAAAGAGCACATCTTTCACGGCAATCCATTCTTGTTTTATGCCTTAATATCCTCTTCCAGGTAATAATGCATACCCTGTAGCTTTAAATATTCTGAATATTACATACAAGAGAATATTCAACTATACTTTACAAAGCATTTTGTAAAGATAATTTGCAGTTCTCTTGTACGAAGGAAAAGGCGCCTCACTGAAATGCAAAGGAAAGCTCAAAGAATGCAAACGTTATTACCTTGGAAAATGTAAATGAAAGAATTGACAAAGAATTATGCTGTGATGTGTGTGATGATGGGAAGTGAAGGAAGGATATTTGAGGTTTCCAATCATTTTATTTTTATTTTTTCAACCGCGTCTCTTGGTTGAACACTTATAATAAAAATATAGCTACATGGCACAATAGAGGAAAAGAACATGACTACACATACTTAAAATCATATTCAGTGGTTCCTGTAGCGATGATAAAGGCAGTGAGAGGCATGATGGCAATCTAATCATTATGCTGACTTACCCCTCTTGGTAACGATGTCTTTTTTCATTCTAATGTCTCTTCCCTACGATGGTTTTAGTCACCTTAAGGAAATCCTCTTTTATTGCTGGGGTTACTGAAGACTACAGTTATCTAATCCCATTTTCTTTTATCTTTCTAATCTTTGTTTTAAGCATGATAAAACAGACGGGCATTAGCACAAATAAAAGAAAAAGAAAACCATTAAGATGAACTGGAAATGAAGACAAGCAAAAACAATTTTACATCTGAAAGTCAAAGGAATATAATGTAATTTGACATAAATGTAGTCAGCCTAAAAATGTAGAAGATTGCCGAGGGATGCATGAACGCAAGGGAAACAAAAAGTTTATTATGACCTTTAAAGAAAATGAATTATAAGTAGAGAGGAACTACAGTATGTGATGATGGATACACAGTAATATATCGATACGGTGACATCTTTAATTTTTCTTATTCTTTACATTTCCAACCCAATTTTTTCAGCGAAAGCGAGAGGTTTCAAACTAGAGGGACATTAAATAGTCTTCACGAACCCCTTGGATGTGAGAGGTATTTCTGAAGATGAATAAGATCGCCTTAGTCGTCACCTTACTGAAAGAGTTAAATATGGGAGAAGTATATTGTAGGAAGACAATGAAGCAGAGGAAAGAAAGAGGCAAAATACGGTTGTACTGTGAATACGAATAGCAAAAAAGATGTGGAAAATAAGATGTTCGAGACGTTTGGACCGAGCCAACGGAGGAAAAAATTAGGCGGTATAATATGAGCGTGAATTAAAGTTAAAATGTTGACAGTAATTGACATAATTATTATTTTACTTTGTCATTATCTGACGTACTAACCAATCCATGTTACACCATTTTGTCTCCCTCCAGTGCCTTCTGCTGTATACGGCATGTACAGTACCATAACGCATGTAGTGAACCAGTACGATCAGTAATAATCTTGATACGTTCCGAAAAAATATGAAACTTGTATGATACGCCGAAAAGGTTAATTTGCTTTCGGATACCGCATCACTGGTTTATAAAACAATTACTCACTCTTTAAACGTTGATCACTTTCAAGTGAATTAATATTCATATCCGATACTGACCTTCAATAACTGCGAATTGCTTGTTCATTACCTGCACTGTCTCTCTTAAACTACAGTCTGCTTTCTCCATTACCTGCAATACTTCCCCCGTCGACTTGATCTCTTTATTGGGTTTAATATATCATTACAATAAACACTACATCAGAAGTTGTTTATACGGTACGTTACCCGTGTCGGTAGTTGATGACATATTCATCAGGTTATGGTCTTTCTATCCAAGCTAAACCCAGACTATTTTATCCAGATGAAAGTAGTAGTTAATTGAAGGTGTTTACACTGTCGCCAACAACACTCCCATGGTCAAAATAACACTAGTATTCTATTACAGGCAATGTCAGGCGATTTTAGTCAAACGAGAAAGATTTATAAACGCCCGAGCGCTAAAAAGAGAAGCCAAATTACGCTACCCCCACCTCCCCTTGCCAGGCCCACTCCACGCCTCCACATAACTAAGAGTCTCCAATTTCTCTTCCTGTTTACCCAGCAATACAGTTAGGGGCCTGGGGGTGACACTGACTGCTAGGCTTCGTATTTTACTAGAAGCTTGAGATTAGGATGAAACTAACTGTATTTATCTGGTGTCTTATATATTAATTTCTCTTGCCTGAATATCCAGCGTTGGATGTGACACTTTGTTTAGAGAAAGCACCAAATGCAGAACAAGGATCCAGTTTATTCGACGTTTCGCTAAAGCTGACTTCTAAAGGACATTCCTGAAGAAGCCAGATTCTGCAAAACGTCCAGTAAACTGGCATCCTCTTGTGCATTTGGTATTTTCTTTGTACATATATTTCTTTTACTGCTGTTTTCAGACGGGTTCAGTGAATTTAGGATACATTTTTCGCGCCATGGTAAATCCATTCACTGCCAGAAATATTTCCAAATTTAATTTAATTCGTCTAGATGTAGCAACAACAAATACAGTATTACATCATTTACTTCATCATGGTAAGATCTTGCTTCCCCTCGTATACTCACTCGGCATTAATTCCAAAACCATCTTTCTCCACCTCTCCTCCTGCACAGAGGCCACAGCGAGGGTGTATCCTGGCGGTGAGGTGTTTCTGCGTGAGGGCACCGAGGTGGTGCTGGTGTGTGAGGTGAGAGGCTGCCCACCCCCAGCACACCCAACATGGTACAAGAACCAGCACCAGGTCAGTGACACCACCGTACACAGCTTACCAGGTTTTCGCATCACGCACTATCAGTAAACAATGAAACATTTTTTAATGAAATGGTTTGTTCCAAGGATCACTAATAATAAAACTTCTCTCTTAATACTCATTCCTTCCATCTCTGTATTTTTCCTCTCTCCCTTCTTTCCTTCTCGAATAATTGCTCCTTCCCTCTCCTCTCTTTCCCTGTCTTTTTCTCCCTCCCTCATTCTCTGTTTTTCATCGTTCTTTCTGTGCTATAATCTTCCTCCCTCTCGCGGTCTCCTTCTCCCTTCCTCCATCCTTGTTTTTCTTCATTCCAGCGTAGCTACAGTTCTTCCCTCTCTCGATGTTTAGCTTTCCTCTTTCTTTCCTTTTCTCTTCCTCTCCCTAGTTTTTTCTTCCATCTTCTACTTATTACGATTTTTTCCACTATCTTTTTTTTTTCTCTCTACCACTGCCCAATCTTTTCCTTTTTTTCGCTCCAGTATATTCTTTTCGCATATCTTCCTCCCTTCATTCCTGTTTTTTCTTTCCTTCTTTCTTCTCTCCCTCCAATAGACCTTTCACCTTTGATTCCAGGTTTCCCAGCCAGTCTCTCGATTTCCTCCCTGAATCCTCAAGCCACTTTCAGCACAAGCCGTGGGGCCTTTAAGTTAGTTTATGAAGTTCATGATCCTCACTTACACCACGTTGGCTTGTGAGGGTGTGGTGGGGGCAGGGCTGCTGTGGAAGAGATAACATGGACTGGGATGAAAGAAGAGGCGGAGAGGGAAAGTGTTAGGAGAAAAGCGGTGAAAAAGAGACTGGTGAAGAGAGGAAGTGAGGGAGAAAGAGAGGGGAAGGAAGGAGTATGATTGGAAAAGTGGAGAGAGCAAAGAGACTATGGAAATGGGAAGAGCGGGAAGGAGAAATTACAGTCGTTCTATTTTATGAAGGCAGATTGCGTGGGGTCTCTTAAGACCTCACACCACTAGCTCTGTTGCCACATCACCGCCACCACACACGTGTAATTACTCCTGCTCACTTCTCTCTCCCACTCTCTCTCCTATTTTAAGGTAGCAACTACTTATAAATGAATTCTAAATACTCTGTATAGATGTAATTAAAAAAAAAAAACTATAGTATGGTATACATCCGGTAAGATTTGTCAGCGTTGGTTTTGCAACGTTGTCAAGTGGAGTGACACAAGAGATGCCCTTGTGTTTGCAGGTCATACTCTGTCAGTCTCCCGCCATGGAAACATGCCCATTAAAATTCAAAACAAGAGAAAAAATAAAGAAAATAAAAACAGAAGCAGTTAATATAAATATGAGAGAGAGAGAAGCACGTGTGTGGCGGCGATGTGGCAACAAAGCTAGCGGTGTGAGGTCTTAGGAGGCCCCAACCAAACTGCCTTCATAAAATAGAACGACTATAGGAAGGAAAAGGATGTGAGAGGAAGGCGGAAGGGAGCTGGAGGGTATGTGAGACAATGAGGGAGAGGGTCCAGGACTGCTGTGGGAGATATTAACAAGGATGCATGAGGAGAGTGGAGAGATGGTACAGAAGTGGACTAGAAAAGGAGAAAAGATTGTGGAGAGGGAGAGGGACCTGGAGAGAGAATAGTAGGTGGGGAGAGGTAAGGAGAGGGACATGGAAGCCATGGGAAGAGGAGATTGGAAAGGAGAGGGAAGGCGAGGAAGCGGACGGTGTGAGAGGAAAAAAGAGAAACGATAATGGGAGGATGGCAAAAATTTAAATGCATCGTAAGAGGTACGGAGGCTTGAGGGTAATATCTGCAAGGAGAGGTGAGGTGAGGGTAAATAGTTGACGTCAGTAAGTACGGAGGGAGCGTAGTATGAGAGAGATAATGTAGGAAACTTGTGTCAAGGAGTTATTAAGATAAGAAGGGTGAAGTGGAGTTGGAGGTAGGAAGCTTGATGAGAAGATACAGCCGAGGAAGCTGGTACGAATTAGGTAAAGAAGAGAGTGGTGGGATGAAATTAAGAAAAGATTGCCGTGTGATAATGGTATGGTGAAAATGTGAGAGAAGGTGCAGCTGTGGAACGGCTTAATATTAAGGAAATTATTTATCGTCGACGAGGGTATAGAAACTGAACCGCTGAATATTAAGGAAAAAGTTTTATCTCTCATCGTCCAGGCTATAGAGAGTAAACCGCTGAATATTAAGGAAGTATCGTTATCTCTCATCGTCCAAGATACAGAGAGTCAACTGGTGAAAATTATGAAAATTATCTCTAGTCCTTCAGGATATAGAGACGAAACTGCTGAATACAAAGGAAATAACGCCACATCTCCTCGTATTAATCAGTAACAGAGGTCAGTCCATTGTAGTTTAAGATTAATGACTCTTCCAATATTTCTGCAGCAGACTTATTTGGATGTTATCATGTTCCTCTAATAATCAGTGTAACTGAAGAGTACATGTATCTCAATTGTCTCTCCTGTAAAATTTTTCCTCTTCGCCATCCCGTAGTTTCATCTGTGTTACCCAGTTTGTCCTGTTGTTCTCCGTTGGACGAAAATAGTAAAAGTGTCCACACTCATTTACACTTTGTAATTGTAGGTATTATATATTCCGCCATGTTTTGTTAAATGCTTCCATGATACCCAAAATTTAGCTTTTTACATTTTTTCCCATAAGTTTTCATAATTCACGTCCCAAGCAGTTCAGTGAATAATACTGGAAAGGCCACTAATCATATCCTATTTCTTTTTATACCCAGATGCATATCATTCTTCAGGGATATACCAGTATTGCCCAAAGCATTCCGTCTTATCCCTACCACTCACCCTCCTTGTAAGAGACTGAATGTGAAAGCTACATGCCACTAACAGTTGCTTTCGCTACACACACACACACACACACACACACACACACACACACACACACACACACACACACACACACAAGAGTATGTGTGTGTGTGTGTGTGTGTGTGTGTGTGTGTGTGTGTGTGTGTGTGTGAACAAAACAACTAAACAAGTTTTAATCTGATTATAACCAAATTTAATGGCGAGGTAGAGGGAAAGCCAAAGGGTTTATTACATTTTTAAGTTCTTAGAACAAAAGGGCGCAAGTGTAGGACAAAGCAAGATTTAAATTTATGATTTTTATTTCACTCCTGCTAAGTTTGGCGGAATGTATAAAGGTAAAGCAGGAACGAGGCAGTTCGATTTTAAGAACAATCACTCAAAATGTCAGGTCATACGGCAATATCAAAGTTTGACCAGTGTGTCTGTGGGTGATTCAAAATCTAAGACAATTTTGGTTTGATTTCGGCCAACTTGGTGGTATGATTGAGGATCAGCTAAGGAGATTTCCTAAATTTTTAAAACAATAACTAAAAGGCAGGGTCGCGCAGAAAGGTCTGTTTAGTCTTTTTTTTTTTCCGATTTTGAATGAGCATTGTAGAAGTGTTCAGGGCTTGGCAGTGATAAAGAGATTGGATTTTGAGAATAATTAGTCAAAGGTAAAGGCCATAGAGAAGAGCAAAAAATCAAGACGTGAAGGATGAGGTCAACTCCAGCAGCATTTGTCTATTATGATCCAGCTTGGTGGAAGGATTACAAGTAAGGGAAGTGAAACAAATCGATTCTGAGAGTAATGAGTCGAATGTCACGGTCACATGGCAAAATTAAAAGATCGAGTATCAGACCATTTAATGTATGCGAGTGTTGCACTCTCTGAGTGCTCCTTGTTAGTTTATATATGCACCAATCTGATGAAATACATTACCGAAACAGCCACGTAACAGATGGATGTAAGGTGATGATAATCGCTTATTAAGTCTGGGTACGAAAAGGTAAAAAAAGATGGGAAGGAAAATAGAAGCGGAGAGGGACGAGTGAAGAGTCAGGAATAACGAGAATGGATGCAAGTTAGACCGAAGCAAGGGACGAGAAACTACAGTACAAAATTTATATATATTATCATACCTTTTGTCCCCGCATGGTTCTTATTCCTGATGCCATTAGTCAATATTATTTAGCTTATGTTAACCGTACATTTTCTCGCCTTGTCTTACTTTATTCCAGCTACTTCCAAGCGATTATATTATTTGCTGGGCCTGATTCATAGAGGCATGAAAGTGTTAGGAGTTCAAAAAGTATCTCATACCCTGAATAAAATCATCTTGATTTAGCAACGAGGAGCCTACACGCAGGAGCACTGTGCACCCTTGGTGGAGCTTAGCAGCTGCCGTGTCTACCCGTGAGTCAATCCTCATCATCTTTTTTTGCACCTCGCCATGGAGAAGGGCCTTGAGCCGACCCTGGTGACGAGCTGCCTAACAGAAAAGAGCGCCGGCTCCCTACATGATGTGTATTGTGCATTTGCACCTGTAGGGTGGCTCCACACAAGCAGTTGGTTATCTATGGTCGATGGGTCTGCTCGGCCAAAGAGACTGGGCTTAAGCAGCAACAATATGAACAACAACATCGTCATCAACAACAACAGCAACATGTCTTTTGATTTTATCCTTGTTTAAAATTTGATGAGAGAGCATCAGCCAGTCAACCAGTCACACGTAAAGAACTTTATGACGCAATGTGTTTCACAAATGAAGATCTCTTTAGTTTTCTATAAGGTGCTTTACTAGTTCAAGGAGGATTTTTGCATGTAAGGTGCTTCAGTCCAGCCAAGCTCCATATAGTTTCGAATGTGTATAGTACTTGTGTAATTGTTTCTTGCCGCCGCCAGATGACTACTCAGTTTGCGATGACAAAGTCAGACACAAACCACATGAAGCTAAGTTTTCGTGACTTTCTTTAATACGGCAACATTTTGCATTATATTCATGCTACCACCAGATGGCTTTATTCAGCCACCTGTCATATTCTCTAATCCAATAATCCTGGTTAGAGAATATGGCAAAAAAAATAAAGAGTAAATTATAAACTGCAACACACGTTCCCTACAGACGGTCTAAGGGCCAAACATCTACTTTTGACCCGTGACCTGCGCCGTCCACCAATTATTCTTGAAGTCAAACTACCTCATTCCTGCCTGACCCTCAACACTTCCATCAGGTTTCGTTCAAATCCGACCAAAGCTGTCCAACTTTACTTCGTCAGGTGATTTTTGACCTTCGACCTAGTCCAGTGACCTTGACCATTGGCTACTTGTTGCTCAAAATGCATTGAACCCTGATCTTTCGTTGAACTCATTCAAGTTTGGTCTACTTATTTGAAGTGTTATGTTGATCTTGACAGATGACCTTGACCTTTAATCTATTGTTCTAAAAAAATAAACTAAAGCTTAATCCCTTGACTAACCTTCAACACTTCCATCACGTTTGGTTTATGTAAGCTCAAAACTGTTAGTTATTCTGCTCACACACAGACACACATAGGTCGAAGTTTTACACTGCCCCGCGGCCTTGACCTTTAACCGACTGTTCTCATGCTGGAATTCCTTTGTCCTTGTCATTCTTCATTATCCTTTCTGGGAAGAGGGAGGGAGTTAGAGTATTCCTTTTATGTATATAACTGGGCATCACAGCCACCCGACTATATCGGTAAGACTCCGTGAAGGCGTTCCTCTCCAGTTCTAGTGAGGCAAAAATTGTGAGAATTTAGGAGGAGTAAAAAATATCTTCATCATTTATACAAGAGCACGGGACAAAAAGGACAATGCCCATTAAATGCTTAAAGAGATTCCTCACTGACTCTCAAGCTCTGGAACAACTGTATTTGTCATGTGTTAAGAGGCATAAAAAAGTCCTGAAGTGATCCAGTGTGTTCTGACTGTGTATCTACTTGTACTGTACGTTACTAATAGACTTGAGGTGATAAATAGTGGGACAGTATCCTCCACAAAGGAATACAAAACATGTTATATATATATATATATATATATATATATATATATATATATATATATATATATATATATATATATATATATTTTTTTTTTAAGAAAGACTAATTTTGTTTCGTCACTGATTATTTTTCTCTGATTAAAAGAGATTAAAATCACTATTAAAAATTTTTCAACTTCAGTCATGCCAACCCTGCATTTGTTACCATTAGAATAATTATTATGGCTCTTAATTCTTTTCGTTTTGAACACAGGTAAGGTATTCGGTCTTTAGTATCAGTTTTAAAAAAAATGAAACAGACCATACTAACACTAGATGAACGGATACTGGCTGGATCGCTGCTAGGTTAAATATTGTAAATTGACCATTATTTCATATACAGTGATTCTCAACCACATTTCTCTTTGCAGTCTTCGCCCTTTCACATGTTCCTCCCTATCTTTCTTCCTACTCTCCCCTTTCCTCATTCCCCGGCCTCCCTTGTTTCCTGAGTGGTCGAGGAAATTATCCAGGTTTTCCCTCCCTGGCATATATTTAGACTAAGCAACTCATAACTGTCTCCCAGAAGCGAATCTGTGTTGCTCAGCCAAAATAGTTCTGGTGTTTTCTTTACCACAGTTTATTACCGCGATTTTTCAGAGTTAATTGTTGCAGTGGACGGTGGACTGTAACGGGCTGCGCTGGGTGGTTGGTGGTGGAGGAGGGATGCAGAGGGTGAGAAGGTATCGTGTATATATGTGAACTAGTTAGCTCATCGGAACAGCATTTGAGGCAGTAAAATATATAGCACTTTTCTCTTTTCTATAGCCTGATATTATAAAAAAAAAAAAAAAATCAGATCAGTTCACGGGTAAATGTAGTGTATGTTTAACAATAATTTATTGATTAGGCAAAGTAAAAATTCAGTCACTACAACTTAGTATCCAAGCTGTGTGAGTGGTCCAGTTTTGTCTGGTAAACCGATATTCACTAGAGTACCTTTGCACACTATGGAGCTTGGTGATGACATAACTTTTGCTGAAGGATGCAGGCTTGGTAAGACATTCATGTTATTAAGGTGAATTTAAGCGGAAACCATCTGTGTACGTTAATCGGAAAAGTGTTGGTGATGGCATTCTTCAAAATCCACCACCATGCTGCGGATAGCATTAACATGAATATAATCAAGGATTAGTGATGGCAGTCCAAGGATATCCTCCGTAATATTCTAGACATTCCCTGAGGGATCTCGAACATGATAGCAAAAGGATTCCTGAGAAAATTCAATACGCACTGAGCTCCAATCCTCAGCACTGTACTGTCGCAGATTTACATAAAATTCAGGGATCTTACTAGCCATCGAATTATTAGTACACAGACTGAAATAGTGGGAGGTATATTGTTATGGTAGAAAATGACAGGATATCCTTAGCCAGAATATAGATAATTCACACAGTACAATCAAGAATGGAACACATGAGCAAGCAAGGTTAGTGCACACATACAGTATTATACAACAGCTAAGTTTGGCGTGGAAGTTGTTGATGTTGTTGGAACCCCAGACTCATCTGGGCATGAAACAATAGACTGGAGTACACAGCCTCTTCAATCGTCACTCCCAGAGGTCTTTTGCTAAGTTCATGTTGAGTGATTGTCTTTGTTTTGATAGCGTGGTGCGTGAAGTGTGTTGTGGGTGAGTGGTTGCATAGTGGCTTGATTGTTAGTTGTATTTTTTTTTTTTTTTTTTTTTATTGAAGACGGAAAGGGGAATGACAGCAACTCATTTCGGCCTTGAGTGTACTTGTATATCGTTGGGTAGAATAGTTTTCAAGGGGGTGTACGTCTGATGATTTTTCGTGGAGGATGCTATTTGGCTGAAGCTTTTTTTTTTTCAGCTATCGTGGCTATGTGTTAATTACCCATCCCCGTCCCGGAGGGACCCGGGGACGGGTATTGTCTGTCTGTCTGTTTGTTTGTCTGTCTGTCTATTAATAACTTTACACTAAAACTACCAGTGCGATTTTATTACAGGGATGATGGGCTACGACCGTCTGATCACCTGATTAAATTTTTAGCCAGATTGAGCCAAAGCCCGGGCTGTAGGCCCCCAAAAATGAAAAAAAAAAAAATAGTTTTTTCGTCATAATTCTTTTCAGATTCGTCAAATCGACATGACACCAAACCCTAAAGGTGCATCTTTCAAATCTGGATTCTTTAACATGCCTCATAATGTTAGCGATTGGTGGGTCAATGTTAGGTGGGTCAGGCCTAAAATTTCAAATGTACATAAAATCGTCAGTTTTCACCCGATTTACTCTAAATATGATATGTGACATCTTGGACTAAAATGACTACCGGGGACGGGTTTGCTGTGCCCTGGCACTGCTTCTTGTGTTTGTGTTTGTGAAGTTGTAGTGTTGGGGATGATGTTGAGATACTCTGTGTAGTGTCAGACTTTTTTTATTTTATTTTTTTTCTTTGTGGATAGGTTGAAGCAACATGAAGATACAAAGATGAGATAGGTTTTCGGCTGAAACGATGAACGGAGTGCCTCTCAAGTTCACGTGATCTTTAACTGAAAGTATTTTAGTTCCTTAACGTATATTATCTATATCTATGGCCTTAGGGCAATGTTTTATTAGAAGCAAGATTTTCTTCTGAGCTTTTTTATGTCCGTAATTGTGCTTGTTAAGGTAGGGGACCAGCTCCGGCTAGCATAGGTCTCATTTGGACTAATAAAGTGAATACAGATAGTTTTCATGGATGCTTTCTGCTGTTCAAATGGAGTGTTCGTAAATGCCTTCTAGGAGTTCACTCTACGAAATGTCTTTGCACTGATGTGACCCGCATGCCAAGAAAAGGTAATGTGTTTGTCCAAAATAAGTCCTAGAATTTTTGGTTTTCTTTCCAAAGGGAGAGTTTGATTAAATAGAAAGCGTTGAGGGTGTGTTTGAGATTTCCGTCTCTTTGGAGGGAAGCGGGCGATAGCAGATATGGTTGGCGAGGCAGTCATTCTGTTCATCTGAGCCAATATTCTAGTGACCTTAGTGCAATTGGAGCTGGGTTACTGCTTCCTGAGTTCTGGGGTGTTGTGAAACTATTGCCAAGTCCTCAGCATAGGACAGCACTGTCACTGAAGATGTAGAGATTGTCCAGTCGTGAAGAAAAAAGTTAAAGAGTAATGTGAAAGTACTGGGCCTTGTGGGACACCATTCGAATAGTATTTTGAATTAAGAACTTATATTTTGCTAAAACGTTTTTTCTTTTTTATGTATTCGACTCCGGGCATAGACTTCACAGCCCGTTACCATGGCCCAGTAGTCCTCTTACGTCCACACACCTACACATGTCACCACTTCGGCGATAACACCCACCGCCCATATATATTACATGCTAAGGTTGTTTCACAGAGGACTGGTGTATTGGTATTAGCGGGGGTATTTTTACGTCATGTCGGCGGGTCGTCTGGTAGATCAATAAAGTCTGCTTTAATGAAATTCAGATCCTTAAACTGTTCTCTGCCCCAGCGGGATTTGAACTTAGGTTCATTAGGAATGCAAGCCAACTCTCTATTGATTTGGCCACCACCTCCCCTGGGCTTGTCTGCCTGAGTGAAAGTTGGCCAGCCATTTGCTTTTATCGCCTTTGCCCTTGTTTGTGCCTAAGATTCTAATGGTAAATATGTATTTTGGTACTGAATTAACTACTCTGCTTAAGCTACTATTGTATCTATTGCTACAAGCGTTATTTTTCATGAAGATTGTTTCATGTTGAAGCCATCTAGGATGTGTTAACTTGGGTAGGTGGATGTTGGTTGAGGGCTTAGGTCGGAGTACATGTCCAGAAAATGAAAATTTCATTAAGGATATTTATTGTAATGGTGCCAAAGTATTTTTACGGGACACTCGAAATCTGATCTCTGTCTTCTTCCTTTGATCATTTACTTCGTTTTGAGGTGGTGAATGGAGCTGGTATTGGTTTCCATTGATTTTTATTTATTTTTATTTTTTATTTTTTTTTTAGTTTTTTGATGGCTTTGTTTTAAGGATCTTAGAAGTGACATGACACTGGATTCACCTTGAAAGACTACATTCAGGATTGAGCGGCGGTGCATCCACAGACTTAATACACTCATGGCGAGTAAAGGGACAGACTTGGTGCAATAAAAAACTCTCCCTCCCTTCTCTACAAAAAATATATCAGATCAGTGATGTCTACGTCTGCCTGGCATGGGTCCCCATCCTATCTAATAGCCAGTACAACACCTTGTAGACCATACAGAACAACGTTGTACACACCATCGCTGGCTGCACCAATATGTCTCCCACAGCTCACTTACACTTTGAAACTAAAGTTCTCCCTGTAAGAGAATGTCTTTATGTAAGAGGCACGTATATATACAGTATGTGGCAATCTGTACTAACACACAAAATCTCTGTCAATATATGGTACAGCTACAGAACACACTAGCTACATAAATAAATCACCACACAAACATTACCAGACCCTTTTCAGCAACATCCCGTCTCTAGGCACACCAACATTAGCAATGAAGAAAAGCTTACATACTCATCTCACTCGCAGATCAATACAACACATCACTCGGAACACTATAACAAGCTCCCCCTGCCACCATCCATCGATCATAGGTATGCATTAGTAAAGATGATCCAGGTCACTTACCTATGTTTTAATCATGCAGTCACCTAGCTTCATCATTAATCAGCTTAGATCTGGGCTGAGCTGAATCATAAGACACGTTCATCGCTAGTACAACAGGCCCACAAAACCTAACACACATAATGGATCACTGCACATCGCATGCCACACATAGACGCAGACACAACATCAGCAATTTGGGGAACCTAGTGACGACCTCATCAGGACGTTGACTTACTTGTCATCGACGGGTCTGCCCGACCAGGGAGGCCGGGATTGAGCAATTACACTACAAAACAACAGTCCCTCTCCCACCCAACACCATAACAGGTGATGTAAATAAAGTAGATGTGTAGTTTATTCCCTTACATTTAGAGAATTTGTACAATCTGCACACCAGTTTTGCGATATGCATTCCGATTTGAAAGAATTAGAAAATAATTATTATCACTATGTCATAAAAGAACCTATTTTTCCGATGTAAAAGCCACAAGACTGCAATTGTGGCATATATTAATGGGTGATATCCCACGATACACTCAGTGAGTCGTTGTAGTAGTAGTAGTAGTGTAGTAGTAGTAGTAATGACAGGATGGGAGCATTTCACAGCATGTACTAAAATAACAAAGGCGATATCAGTCCTCCTCCAGTTTTGTATCTTTTATAACTTTTTTTTGGGGGGAAGGGGGAATGACCTCCTTTAATTAATGGTGGACATTTTTATTTACTGGAGGACATTATCATGTGAAGGAACGTTGTGGTGTGGATGTGGATGTGATAGGAAGAGTCAGGAGAAACACACTGAGGTGGTCTGGCCATGTGGAGAGGATGGAGAGTGAGAGACTGACGAGGAGAGTGTATGTGAGTGAGGTGGAGGGGGAGAGGGGGAGGGGGAGGCCAAGGATGAGATGGAGGGATGGAGTGGAGAGGTATATGAGGGAGGGGTGTGCGAACTGGGAGCAGGGCAGTGAAATGGCGGGGGACAGGGCGACGTGGAGGCGATTTGTTTGTGGCCACCCCGTATGGGATTAAGGCGTCTGGCAATAGATAGATAGATAGATCATCATGTGGGAAGTTTCGTTGAAAACCAATTGCTAACTTTCCTCTATTTCTGATCGTTTTTATTTTTAGGGGGAGCTGAACCCCCAAGAATCATCGGGGGAGGGGTTCATGCTCCCCAAATATCACATTACACAAGAGATTCCTTTGTACAACATGTACTAAGATATTTGCCCTCCTTTCACTATTATGAGAATTTTTATATTTTGGTGAAGCGAAATGACCCCCCCCCCCCCGCCCCATGAATATTATGATTGGAAAATTGTATGCAGTGAAAGACCTTCATGCTAACCAGCCCGACTCACGTGACAAATTGCCTTCAGATCCACCAAACAGCCCAAGAGAAGTTATGACACAGACACACAAACAGGCAGACAGATGCACACACAGGCAGCCTGAATCTCGCAACGGTAGAGGGCGAGTTGCCGAGTAGGATATAATCTTGCATCACAGAAGTGGTAGATCATCTTCATTATCAATTATAACTCTAATTATAGTCATTTATTTACGTCCATGAAAAGACAGCATCTTATTAGATCTACCTTATGCAGAGCATTATTGAAAGTAAAGTACTGTATGCGATTATTCATAATAATTTCATATTCAGTAATCTATAGACTGTGTAAGAGAAAGTCAGATTTTATTGTTCGAGCGAGCGAAGGGAGCGAGAACACCAAATTTAGTCACAGTTTGGACCCGCGACATATGCACCCCAGCAAAAGATTTATCGCATCAGTAAGAAATAGGAGCAGGGGTCGGGGGAAAAACTCTGTAGTGCAGTTGCGAACTTTTTTGGATATCTCAGCCAATTCTGAAGTTACAAGAAAGATAGACACCAACTTGGAAATCGCAAGAAAAGAAAAAAATCCCCAATTATTTTCGTTTCATAGGCAACCCGTAATTCTCAATAGTTTATCCGTAATCGAGGAAACGCCTTTTATAAGGCAGACTAGCGTAACAGCCGGCTGCGTAAGCTGTAACAGTCTAAGGTAGCGTGAGTAGAGCAGGAGTATTTTCCAGCGATTGCTGAGAGCAACCAGTTTTGACTTTTCAAAACAAATAATACCTTCTGTTTGGCCCTAGATCTAAAATTAATACAAGAGGAGTATTGGTTTTAGGAAGTGTGAGGGAATATTTTTGGTGAAATCTAATAAGTTCTTTTTAGTATTTTCAGGTCAGGAAATCAGAGGAAGATGATGAGCCACTGAAGACAATATTCAGCACTGCCTGATTTGCTCGCTCGCTCTCTAGAACACGTTCCACACTTCATTGTCTAGTTTATGTCCAGTAATATTGAAAAACATTCACTACTTACTGTATTTGTAACCCCTGACTTACATTTGAAATTCCGTTTAAGCCAGGGTTCTGATATTTTGGTACCATCAACACCCATTCTCTCCCGGACCCGGCTTTTCAGCAAATGTTTCTCACAGCTCTCACCACCCCGTACTTCATCACCTGTCAGATCACCACCCAGCACTTCATCATCCCTCAGTCCTTAGCTTTTCACATCACCACACCACTCAGCACTTCACCACCCTTCTTTCACGATCCCGCACTGCCCAATCCACACTTCACAATCCTCATTTATTACTCTCTCATCGGCTTGTAATCATTAGCAAAGTTTTATACGAAAAAACACTTTGTCATCGCGTCGTCATAAATAATCACCAGATTGTCAGTAGTTAATTAGTCACAATACCTGCTTACTTTATTGTTTATTATCAGTAAAAATGTCTGTGCAGGGGCCTCCCATATGCTTTACATTAGCTAGCGTTAAGCCATTTTTTATTCAGCTCATGACGTAACACAGCTGTATATGTGAAGGCTTTAGAGAACTGTTGATTACTTTATTCGTACGACATATATATTTCCTTCTTGTTGTTTCAATTAATTATATTGAGCGAAACTATTCATCATTAGTGCAGAATGTCCTTCTCTTAGACTATACTTAATTCCCTGCAGTTTCCAACTCTCTCATAACCTGAATAAAAACATCCGAAGGTATCAAGAATTTAACAGAAAATATCCTTCTCGGGATGAGAGGTTAACTTCTTAATGCTGATGTCTTTTTGTTAGCATATTTTTATCAGGGCAGGTTGATTTTATTCAGATGTGAAGCAACGGTTAGCGATGATGATGTTATAAACAATCCTCATTTACCTTTTCATTAAGAAGAGGTCTCTGGGGTTGACAGAAACAGGCAGGGAGCAAAATGTTTCACTGCTGCAGATCAAGGAACAAAAGAAATCCAAACACACACACACACACACACACACACAAAAGTGTGCGATATATAATTCACTAGAGGCACACAGACTCGTGGACGCGTGAAAGATGCAAGTAAAATAATTTTAATGAATTTTGTTTATCTGTATCTACAGTATACGCATTGACTGATTGTTTAACTGACTGACTGATTGACAGATAATTATAATAAGCTGTACATATGCATTTAAATGTACACTGACTGGACTACTTAGCCAGTGAGGGTTTCACCAAATAATTGTCCCATCACCAGTCATGGTGTGCTGATATTTACTGTGTACAGGAAAAGGAATGAATGTGCATAACAACTAGAAATGATTTAAGGATGGGTGCTGAGTGAAGCCTGTTGTGTTGTGAGGGCATTTATGGATGAAAGAGGATATGTGGTATGCTGATGCATCTTCACTGAGGTGCCGTCTTCATTTTGGACATAGGATTATCCGAGTCGGATAGCTTGTAGGAAGGCTCTTATGCTGGGTAAAGCGACGAGATATTGCTTTTTCAACTAGTCTCGTATGATGGGCGTTGTAGGAGGACTGATTTGACTTGAAGGAGTGCCTGAAGAACTGGGTCATGGGTGTCTCATAGATGAGAAACAACTAAGGGATAATTCATGTCCCATTGGTCTTGTCAGTGAGTCCGAGATAAGTCTTCACAGGAAATGATATCCTGCCCTTGGTTATCTAACAGACTGTTGTAAGATGAACTAGGATCTTTGAAGTGCTTCAGTCTTAGATGCACTAGACCACTGAAGGAAGCTCCTGTCCAAGAGATTTCTTTTGTTATAATATATTTATGAATATCGATTGCGCAAGGGTCATTATGGAAGATAACCACTAAGGATCTGAAGAGGGGAAATTCTGCGACCTTCACCTTCCTTCAAGAGATTTATTTGTTCATTATTCGAACCCATTTATGCATTGTTCCGAGCGTATCCCCGAATTATTACCTATACTCCTCCGCCCTGTGTTCAGCGACGAAAATGGGATCGTCATGCGTAGAGTGTGCATGGGTGCGGCACGTCTGTGATGTGACGTAGGACAAAATGAAGGTCGAGCTGCTGTCTCCTGTACTGGAATAATTGAAAGCAGGGTTACTGCAAACTCTCAAGTGAAGCATCTGGACTTGCTTTTCCGCCACCAGGGAACTTGGAGGCTGGTGGACAGAAGGGAGACACACAGACTTATGGGATAACTCCAGACTTTTTTTTTTTTTTTCGAACCTCTTTCACCTTCAGTAGTGCATAGGACTTGTGTTTATTATTGTCCTCACTTCTTTAGTGACGATGATGTTTACAGTCAAACCAAAGTGAAACATAGCGTGAAAGAATATGAAAACAAAAACAAAACTGTTTCAGATAAATTTAAATAGCTATGGAAGCCGGTTTGTCTTGAGTTATAGTTACAACCTGTACTATCTGCAAGATAAAATCTTTAATAATTGCAGCTTTAGATCTACACGGATCCGTTTTTTTTGTCCCGTATCTTAGTCTCATGTCTCGGGTACAGCGTGGTGTTTGCCTGCCTCTTTATTTACTTCCCACCTTCTTACTAAGTCAACACTCTGGCTGTCACTATAGTTAGTAGGCACTCCGTCTCTTACTCAAGAATTATGGCTCACTACAGCAATTTAGTCAGTACTCAAATTCGTATGATAGTCATCATTCTGGATCCCATTACGGTTAGCACTCTGACTCACTAAACTCAGCACTGTCTTACTACAGAAAGCACTGTGCTTCTTAACACAGCCATCGTTGTAGATAATCAGTACTTCTATTGGGAAACAGAATATTACATAATATTGTCTTTCACTATATCAGTCATCTCTGTGGCTCTTATATTACTGTTAGTAGTCTGGCAATTACTATAGGCTACGTAGTCAGCATTCTAGTCTAGGTTAGCAATCTGACTCACACTGTACTGAGTCAGCATTCTATCATTATACGAGTACACCGCTCTTTGGCTAGCACTGTACCTCATAATGTACTCAGTCAGCAGTCTACCACTATGCCCAGTCAGCAGTGTGGATCTTTATTCAGCGGTACATCTTTCTCTATAGTTAGTCAGATATCAGTTAATTCACTTATTGATTACAGATCCAGCTACTGTATCTGTCTGTGAGCTTTAAAAAGGACCCTTGCCGATAATACAGTAAACGACATATTAATTGTGAACCGCTAGGAAAGGTCTGGTGACACCGCTGTCTTTGTCATTATGGTAATGCGCTTCACGTTTAATGGTGTGAGTAATTACGTGTAAACGATTAAATTACCTCTCTCTTCCCCTCATCTCCCTATCCTTCTTCCATAGCTCGTCTTTCTCTTCCCTCCCGCCCCTCCACCTCACATCACCTTTCCATTCCCTTTGTCTCCACACCATTCTGCTTGCACTTTCCCTCCATCCTCCCATGAATTCCCATTCTTTTTTTTCTCCTTTTTCACCTCCATTTCCCTCCACATTATATGCAACTCCATTCCCCTAGCCTCTCTCTCTCCCCCAGTCCACTCTACGATTTAATCCGTCACCTTTTCCATCTACTCCCTCTCCATTAATCTTTTTCCTTTACTTTCTCTTTGCTTGTTTTTCCCCTCACCTCCCCATTGCTTTCATTTCCATTCGCTTCCTCCGCATTCCCTAATACCTCCTATCTCTTCCCTTCCCCATCACCTCCCCTCCCTGCCATCCCTTGGTATCCATTTGTATTCCTTTATCTCTTCCCTTCCCCATATCAGCCCTTACCATTCCTTTGTATTCCATTATCTCCTCCCTTCCCCATTACCTTCCCATCTTTCCACATTTCTGCTCTTTCCCCATTCCTGATCTACACTCCCATACCTACCTTTTCTTCACCCTCACTACTATCTGTCCCTCACTTACCAACTTTTCTTTCACTCGTCCCTCACTCTCCTGACCCTCCCATCCAAACCCCTCTCTTCTTATTGTTCTTCACCTCCTCCTTCCCTTCCGTATCACTCCCCTTCTCTTTCCTTTCCCCTCTTTATTACTTTTTCTTCTCTTTTCCGTATTTTTCTCCTTTCTCTTATCCTTCCCCCTCACCCTTCCCTTCCCCTCTCCCTCAGCGACGGCAGTATACTCAAACACAAATTGAGAGGCCCTACACTGGTCGCTAGTTTATGCACTGAGGAAGGCACAGGCAAGCCCTCATTTTTACATGGTATGCTAAGAGAGCACTAAAGGAAACGGGGAGGTTGGTGGCCCTGCATGACCATTCTACCTGCCTGAGGAACAGTTGGTGGGTTGGGAGAGCTTTAGTCAGAGTCCCGCGGGAGTCATCGTGGCTAATTTTCGTCCAGGCGATGTCCCTCAGTACCAAAACAAGGCGATTTCCCGTCATTTTTTTTATATATTAGTACTTATTTGTGTGTGTACTTTATATACTTTTACAATAATAGACTTTTCACTTAATACTTATGTTGTAAATATGATAGCAAGTGCTGGAGTTATAAGAATCAGGCAATCCTCAGGGAGACATAGGACTACCTCTTAAAAAAAAATAATAATAATAATAATCAACCTTTGAAGTGATTTAGTGTCTTTATAAAGATGTACAGAAGTGCCTTTTCGAGTATGAAGAGGATACATGAATAAACGAGGAAAATATGAATACTCGTATATAAGGGAAAGGTCAGGCTAGACTAGGATGTTTGGTGAGGATAACATAAAATAAGTTAGGTAGATGAGGATAAATAAGGGTGCGTTAAGTTATGAGAATTTAGTAAGGGTTGGATAAATAGGCATTGATAAGAGTAATTTCGCTCAAAAGGGGCGTTCTGAGATAACGTTCGTCTGCCTTCGCGTCCCAAAAGATAGTCTCCACCTGTAAACAAACATCGCTTTTTAAACGCTTTTCACCATTGTTAGAAGAAATAAACACATTGAAACTTGAAAGCGCAGCCGGAATGTACTTAAAGAATCTTATAGAGAGCTAAGGTAAGGAAAAAAGACAGAACATTGCAAAGTAAAGTGGATCCTTGTCTCCTTATGGAGTACCAAGAATTATGAATAGGATGCTGCTGGTAAATATTTAAAATTGTTTTAGAAAAAATTAAAGGAAAATATAGTTTACAGTGCCAGAGATTAAAACGCTACGACAATTTGATGCTGTCACAAGGCCTCATAGTTTGGCCTGTGTGCTAGGAACAGTAACTCTCTCTCTGTATCTATATCTACATCAATATCTATCTATCTTTCTTTCTCTGTATATATATATATATATATATATATATATATATATATATATAGAGAGAGAGAGAGAGAGAGAGAGAGAGAGAGAGAGAGAGAGAGAGAGAGAGATGTATATTGTCACCTATAGTATTGACTGAACGTCCCATATTCAGTTAAATCACATGGATAATGTATAAAAGTGGTTTAAACATGTGAGGATCTCGCTCTACTGTATACTCGTAAAAAATAAAAGCGCCTGTCACCAGACGTCACCACTAGCGCAGATTAGGGCCCCAGCTTGCCACTGACCTGTTAATGCGTAAAGTACAGCCCGCTGATTTTTATAACAACAGTTCACTAGCACTGTATACTTGCACTGGGCTTTTATCATGTTAAAGATATTTACATTATTCTATGTTCTCTGCAGGCACAGGGCTACTTTGTTACGATAATAGAATATAGGGTTTGTGGAAGCCATAGCATGCTTCCCCTTAAGAGTTTTGAAACAACCCTCTTTAAGTTTTAGCACACCATTTTGACGCAGGGCCCTTTAGGAAAGACCCGACATTAGCGTTAAGCTTACGGTCGTCACTCCTTTCCTCTTCCACTCTGCTGCATTACTCTCACATCCGCTCGCCTCTCATTCCTCTCAACTCTACTCCCTCTTTCCCTCTTCCGGCCAATCCCCTCTCCCTTCACATCCCTCTTCCGATCTCCAGCACATTACTCTCACTTCCATTACCCTTCCTCAGCCTCTTATTGCATTTCCCTTCTCCTCTTCCCCTGCCTCCTTTTCCACGTTGATTTCGCCGTCCTCGCTTCAATATTTCCTTTTCTTCTCTTCCCATATTCTTTTCCATGTATATTGTATAACCATTTTCCCCTTCCTTTTCACTCTCTCATCCCCTATCCTCTCTCTTTCTCCTCGCTTTCTTCTCTTCATATGTCCGTTCACCTACTCCTCCCCTTTCCTCCTCTCTCTCTTACATCCCTCTTATTCCTTCCTTTCTCCCTTTCGCACTCACATCCTTTATGTTGCCTCCACCATCCTTCCCTTGACACGTCCATTCCTCTCCGCTGTCCTCATACTTTCCTCCACTTCTCCTCTCCTCACTTTTTCCTTTCTCTCTTTGATACACTCTCTTCCTCTCCCCCTTTCTCTTGCTTTCCCTCCCTGTCAATCCCTTTCTCATTATCTACTCTTTCCCCCTCGTTTTCATTTTTCTCCACTTCCCCTCCCCGTGCTTCCGCTCTCCCTCCCCTGCACTTGTTTAACTTTCTCTCTTCCACTCCCCTCCCTTTCCTCCCACCTCCCACACTAGTTTTTCTTCCCCTCGACATTCAACGTCTCTCCCCTCTTTCCTCTCCCTCCTTTTATAATCTGTAGTGAAGTTCCTCAGGGTTCTTTCCTATCACAAACTCTCTTCCTTTTATTAATTAGTGATCTAAGTCGTACATCTAACCCTATTCACTCATACGCTAAAGAGTTCACCCTGCACCTTTCCATTTGCTTTTCGCAGCCTCCATCTCAGCTGTTACTTCAAAAGACACGAGACGAGGCTTTGGCACACCTAATGTTTGACATGGTTCGTATCTCTGATTGGGGTAGAAGTAATCTTGTTTTTAATGCATCAAAAACTCTGTTGTTTCATCTTTCAACTTGTCATAGTCTTTGGCAGGAGAATCCTTTAATTTTTAACAGTATCCCTTTCAATCCTGCATCATCTTAGAACATACTTGAGATTTATTCTCTCGAGATTTATCTTAGAATGATCACATTATTACCTCTCTTGTAAAATCTGCTTCCAAAGGATTGTTATAAGCCGATTCCGTGCCGTATTTACCTCTGCACAGTTGCTGACTTTACACCAGGTCTTTCATTCGCCCCTGTGATGAGTACAGCTCTCGTGCCTGGGAGGCTCCCCACGTTTAGCACTTCTCCACAAGGTGGAGTCAAAGTTTGTATTTACTTTTTTTTTTTGTCATTCATATTCCTCCTTTTACTGGCTTTCTTCAACCTCTGTTACTTCGCCGCTCTGTTGCATCTTTATCTCATTTATATCTCTAGTTCAACTGTGTCTGCTTGCATTTCTCTACAACTACGGCGGGCACGTAGCAGCCGTCTGCCAGCAAACTCTCATTCTTTTTTTGTCCAGCTTTGTAATGAAAGAGTAAACCGTTAGTGCCAGTCCTTCATGTATGCAACAGGTCAACTCTGGATCTGTCTTCCTCTGTCTTTATTTCCTATTACCTATGACTTTCAGCCTTTTAAAAGCAATGTGTCCAGGCATCACGAAATGAACTGAGCTTAAATATGGCTCTCTCTTATTTTGTTATTATTATTATTATTTTTTGACGGAACAACGCTTCTAGCCTTTGTTCATTCTTCCTTCCATTACAAAAAAAATCTAAACATTCCCTACATACCATTAGCCCGGCTCACATAATCTTCCATCATCCCTTAACTCCCTTTCGTCTCTCTCTCTCTCTCTCTCTCTCTCTCTCTCTCCGTAAGTATATGTTGGCCTGTGTTTGTCTCGTATTGTTACCTCGCCCGGACGGAGTCCAACGAGGTATTTTTTGGGTCGAGTTAGTTTGTTTCTTTGTTTGTTAGCAACATTACGGAAAAACAGTTGAATGAAATTACATGAATATTTCAGGATATGTGGGCACTGGTTCCCAAAGAAAGTGATTACATTTTGGAGGTAACCGAGTCAGTGGCGTATCCAGGATTTTTGCCGGGGGTGGGGGGCAAACACTTGGAATATTTCCCCAAAATATCTGTCACAACAAACTTTCCTAGATTTGATGCTTTATGTCATCAGAAATAAATTTACATCATGGATGTACATGGCGGAATGGATGGGCCAATGAAAACTCGAGATCTGGCGTGAGTGTCTCTAACACACACATTTTCCCACATTCGTGATACTATCGCTTTTTTTGTTTTCATTTGCGGTTTTGTATCTCTCTCTCTCTCTCTCTCTCTCTCTCTCTCTCTATCTATCTCTCTCTCTCTCTCTTCACTTAGCACTTACGTGTAGGTCAAAATTCGCTGGCGCACCCACTCCCAGTCTGGTATTCTGTTTTGTACTAAGGTACTGCTGTGGTGATAGCCAAAGGAAATTCTGTTTTCCACTACTTATTCTTGTAGTTTTATTCTCATTGGCTCAGGCATCAGGGGTGGTGCATACATCAAGACTGACTTAAGTAAATACTGTACATCTGCTGGGATTAACCTCTCTTAAACCTTGACTCAGGTGAGCACTCGATCTGCCCCGCTCAGCAAGGAGTGTACTGTATAGAAAGGATTTTTCCGTTAACCCGTGGATTGCGCAATTACTCTTTCTTCTCACCCCTTGGTGCGCAAAAAATAAAGAAAAGAATTTTTTTTTTTTAGTTTTTGTTTATTATAAACTTGCAGATAAACATCCAGGGCATCATCTGGTGAAGAGAAACAATCTCTCTCTCCGGCTTTGCGTAGCACCGTGCGTAACTTTACGTAAGGGAGTAGTTAAAAAATGAATACAATTTTTTTTGTTTTGTTAATCAAAAACATCAAGATAAACATCCAGGGCATCATCTGGTGAAAAGAAAAAACTCTCTCTCCGTCTTTGCGTAGCGCCATGCGTAAGTTTGGGTAGGTGTGGAGAACTTAGAGCCTGAGCTGTGGCTCGCGACGTGACACCCAGCTTGAGCTGTGAAAAATAAAGAAAAATGGCGTAACCATCCTGAAAATTTCACATTGAAAAGTGGTGGGGACAAAAGATACTCTGTCCCCCAGGCTCCAAAATGTGAGGGGGACACGTCCCCCTGTCGCCCACCCAAACGAGGCCCCTGGCACACATATTTATATCTGCTTACCTTCTAAAATGTAGTCTGAGGTGATCAAAATGGCGTCATGCAGTCTTCAAAAATTCTGCTTGTTTCAGTTGTTTGTAACAATAATTGTGCAGTGTTTGTTTGCATCTGGCTGCAGAGTGAGAGGATATGGCTGCAGGGTGAGAGGATATGGCTGCAGGGTGAGAGGATGTGGCTGAGGGGACAGCAAGGCCATTTTTACACCTCATCAGGATTCAAGTGCAAAACATCATTAGAGCTCTAATATTAACCACATAATCTAAGGTGACAGGGGAAATTGTTAAGTTATATCTGGTCATTTTTTCTCAAAGGTTTTAAAATATTTAGTCTAGTTTTCAGTTTCAAATGAAATTATTGTTCCGAAATAAATATTTTTGGTAATAAATAATATTGTTTTATACACACATGGTAAAATTAGGAAAACTGTATTGTTATACAAGAACTATGCTAAAGATCCCTTTCAGCATTTCCCCCAGATTTTCCCAGGGGGGGCAAACTGCCCCCCCTGGCCCCCCAGTGGCTATTCCACTGAATCGAGTGACCCTGAAAGATCAAAATCAAGATCACGGATTTTCAGAGGGCTATAACTTGAGGGCTATGAGGAGTAGACTGTAGCACCAGTCGAACAGGGCAGTACTCCCGAGGTGGATGGTAAGCTGATGATAGGGAGCTGGAGCTTCCGTTTCACCAGCCCTCAGGACTTGATCCTGACCATCTCCCTTTGCTGAACATTTTCAGTGCTTTCATTTACACAGAGAGTAAGCCAGCATACTCTCTTAATACCTCTACCTTCAACTGTCTACACCACGCTACATGCGCATAACATATCACACCTTCTATTCCACTCTCTTAGCAATGGCCACTGCAATTGTACTTTCAAAAGAGGTGGCACCTCGGATTGCCACCACCGGCAGGGTAGGGCTGGCGGCACAGGTCCTCCCGGTCGCCATCAAGCGACTGTGCCAGCAGCGACTAGTGCGATTTCCGGCCATGCTCGTCAGCGGAGAAGTGAAAATGCCACCTTATTCTTCACCAGCATCCGTGGGCTTAGTCTATCTATCTATCTATCTATAGCCCGACGCCCTAATCCCGCAAAGGGTGGCCGCAGACAAAACGCCTTCAAGTCACTTTGTCACCCACCATTTGACTACCCTTCCCCCAACTCACCCCCCCTCCCTCATATACCTCTCAACTCCATCCCTCCACCTCATCCTCAGTCTACCTCTCCCTCTCCCTCCCTCCCCTCACCTACATACACCCTCTTAGTCAGTCTTTCATTCTCCATTCTCTTCACATGTCCAAACCACCTCAGTGTATTTCTCCAAATCTTCTCAACCACATCCACATCCACTCCACAGCGTTTCTTCACTTCTTCATTCGTCAACCTGTCCCTCCACGTCACTCCACATGCTCCTCTCAAGTAACTCATTTCCACTGCTCTCACTCTTGACTTGTTCCCCTCTTGCAAGGTCCATGCCTCGCTTCCATACGTCAGGGTAGGGATCACAATACTATCATGCAGTGACTTCTTAACTTCCATACTCACCTCCCTATTTCTCATCACTGCTTTCAGTGTACCAACAACCTTCCTTCCCTGCTGTGCCCTTTCACGCACTTCATCCCCCAAAGTTCCATTATTACTCATCACACTACCCAAGTACTTGAATGCACTCACATTCTCCATATCCCCACCATCCAACCTCACTGCACACTCTGTGACTTCATTCCTCTGTTCTGTTATTAACAAAAAAAAAAAAATAAATAAAGGTTGAAGATAGATATATTTACTATTAGGAACATACAAGAACTCGTAATATGGGCTTTCATTTGGCACCAAGACCTTTGACATTGATTGGCTCTGAAAGGTCAAACTCAAGGTCACGGATATTCAGGAGGCTATAACTCAAAACTGGTTGAAGAAAGATATTTACTGTTATCTAGAATTATGAAATCCCATATGGGTTTTTAATTGGTACATTGACGTTTGATAGTAAGTGACCTTGAATGGTCAAAATCAACATCACGGATATTCAGGGGGCTATAACTAGAAACTCGTTGACGATATGTTTTCTGTAACTAAGATATAGGAAGTCTGATATGAGCTTTCATCATCCAGCATGACCTTTGACCCTGAGTGACCTTGAAAGGTCAAACGCAAGATCACGGATTGTCAGAGGGAATAACTTGGAAGTATTTGCGCCATTACTTTAGACTTTAGCCCATTGACTCCCAGTGCCCCTGTGTGAGGGATTTTGCTGAAAGGGTACTGTGCACACTGCCCTCCATCTATCAGCTCATAATCGCGAAGATCATGGGTCCCTAACAAGGGATTCCCTCTTTTATCAACTTTTGAAAATGTCCAGTTCCGTCCTATACTGAGGACGCTGGGAGCAAATGGGTTATTTGTGTACAGTCACCAAATGGCAGAAAAGAGTAGGTATTTAACAGCAATAAAATAACTGCTGTCAGGCGACGTTTGTTGTACCTAACACCACTTGTGTTTATGTATTTTACTTCGTCCTTCAGGCAGTACATGTTGTGCAAAAAGTGATATATATATATATATATATACGTAAGCTCCTGACTGGGAATTGAACCCTGAACCTCATAGATAAAAGTCAGGCACTGATACCACTCGACCACGGCGTGGCAAAAGCTGTAACTACCTGATTTTTTTGGACGAACCAAGTAAATCCATTATGGAAAGATCTATTTCAGTCACAACACATTAGGATTATATCACATTCCCACGCAACTCGGCAAGTGAGAGAGCAGTTTTAATCTATCCCAGACACAATTCGAGCGTCTTTACATGTTGGAGTGACACACATTACACGCGTGTGTACAAATATATTTGTAGCTCCTGACTGGGAATCGAGCCCTGGACCTCTTGTCTATCTATCTATCTATCTATCTATCTATATATATATATATATGGAGCCTCTGTAGTACAGTGGTAAAGTGTGCATTTTCGAACACTGAAGAACGAGGGTTCGTGCCCCGCCAGGGTAAAAAACTTTGGGAACATTCTTCTGGCCACGTACTGCATTGGCGGACACAAGGGGTGCTGTGGTTGAACCAGTGTCGCATACAGTAAAGTATGCTTACACCCAGTCGGCTTGCACAGGCCGATTACACTTGGTTCACAGACAACACACACATCCAAAGCCACTCCAACACAACAATTACACTTACAAGCACTTCTCACCCTACATACAATCTCTGCTAAACAGTCTAAGCCGCTTGGTACAGATATATTGCCTGTATCGTCCCCATTTCGGTAGGGATAGGCTGGTCCTGCAGTGGGCACTCAAACGGCTGATGAGATGATAATTATATATATATATATATATATATATATATATATATATATATATATATATATATATATATATATATATATATATATATATATATATATAAAGTACCCCCGCTAATATCAATACACCAGTCTTGTATGAGACAGCCCTAGCATGTATTCAATATGAACGGTGGGTGTTAGCGCCGAAGTGGTGACATGTGGAGGTGTACGAGGACTACTGGGCCTTGGGATAGGCTACTGCCCCCAAGGTATAGGCCCTGAAGCCTTTGCCCAGAGCCGGACACATTTTATATATATATATATATATATATATATATATATATATATATATATATATATATATATATATATATCTGTTGCCAGACGCCGAGTCAGGGGTGACCACAAACAAATCTCCTCCATGTCGCCCTATCCCCCGCCATTTAACTGCCCTGCTCCCGGCTCACACCCCCGTCTCTCATATACCTCTCCACTCCATCCCTTCACCTCATCCTTGGCCTCCCCCTCCCTTTCCCCCCTCCACCTCACTCACATACACTCTCCTCGTCAGTCTCTCGCTCTCCATCCTCTCCACATGTCCAAACCACCTCAGTGTATTAAATTTCTCCTAACGTTTTCTATCACATCCACATCCACACCACAACGCTCCTTCACTTCCTCCTTATTTCAGTCTGTCCCTCCATGTGACTCCTCATGTTCCTTTCAAATAACTCATTTCCACTGCTCTCACTCTTGACTTCTGTCCCTTCAACAAGGTCCAAGCTTCAATTCCATACGTCAGAGTTGGTATCACATTACTGTCATGTAGTAGCTTTTTCACTTCCATGCTCACTTCCCTGTTTCTTGTCACTGCTTTCAAGGAACCAGCAACCTTTCTTCTCTGTTGCACCCTTTCAAGCATTTCCCCCTCTAAACTTAAATCCTTAGTCATCACACTACCCAAGTACAGTACTTAAACGCACTCTCAATTTCCATTTCCTCCTCATCCAACCTCAATGTACATTCACTGATTTCATTTCTCTCGAAGACCATGACTTTACTCTTCCCTACATTCACCCTTAGATTCTGTTTCTTACATACTCTCCCAGACTCATTCACCAAGCCTTGCAGCTCCCCGTCGTCTTCACTTAACAACACAGTATCATCTGCAAACAACAGTACAGGTAGTTTCCAAACACTGCCCTCTCTCACTAGGGCCGTTCCAATATCCACTGCCCTACCTTGCTTCTCTTTTATAATTCCATCCATATACAGATTGAACAACCATGGGGACATGACACATCCTTGTTTCAATCCAACCTTCCAATAAATAAATTATATATATATATATATATATATATATATATATATATATATATATATATATATATATATATATATATATATATAGCTAATGCTAATGTACCTCGAATCATAGCTGTTTCGGTCATCCGTACACGTTTTCAGTACTGAATCACCCCTGCGTCTTTTTTAAAAGCCAGATTTTTTTTTTTCTCGATATTTTTATGTAAAGGGAAATCTGTGGAAGAAGGTGTTAGAAAATTTCACCATAAATCCTCTCCGTATAATGATACCTTTTTCATTTAATTATTGCCTATGTGCTTGAGCATTGGAAAAAAAACTCTCGTAGAAAGAGACCAAAAACTATTTTCATTACCCTCTCTAGTACAAGGAAGCCTTGGTTTTTGTTATACTCTAGATACCACCAGACGATTTTATTTAACTTAGAGCTTAGAGACGTACTGTAGAGCTGAGATCTTCGGAAGAATTTCTATTAACTCTCAGATTTTGATGATCTTTGTTTTTTCGTGTGCCTTTGTCCTAACCTTCCTTCTTTCCCTCTAATTTCCTCTCTTTATCCCACAACACAAACACTGCTAACCTATTTTTATTTGTCTTAATAGCCTTCCATCCGTCCTCAACTCTCATGTTCTTACCTATCTCCCATCCTGATTTTCTAGCTACTGTGCTGCCTGACGACTTTATCCAGTATTTGTCGATATTTAGTACAAAGAGATGGGAAATTGTCTTCATTCACCATCTTAGTGTGGTGACGCATCACTTCCAGTTCGTTCTAGCTACCGTTTGATGATTTTATTAAGTCGTTTATTAGCAAACCATTTTATTCGCCTTTAGTGCAACATTCTGAACTGTAACTTTTTAAATCTTTGCACTGTGTGAAATAAATGAAATATACTTGTAATGAAGGAGTTAACAGCTTCCGACGACGGCATCCGAAACAACACAATACCATCAGCACAATCAACAACATGCAGTGAAATCAACTACAGTGTCATGGTAAAGGTAAAAGGTAAAGGTGATGGCAAATGGCATAAGGCACTTTGGCTCATGCACATATCAGTAATTTAGGACTTTGCGTCTGTGGCGTTTTTTTCATCCAATATCCTTGGATACAAGGCCACTGGATCATCCACGTTACCACAGTTAACTCTCCTGGATATTACCATGGATACTCATTTTACCTACCAGCCCATAAAGAGTGGATGAACACCTGTTTCGAGTGATGCCAGCTGCTCACACCAGGCCCCAGAGTCACTAAAGATCGCACGCTATTGGCGCCTCCCTTACATGCAGCGCCGTTCCCTTTCGGCGTTATCATAGAAATAAACACCAAAATGCGAATCACATGAAGTCCCTCGGCAAGTGAGTTCACCATATTGCTAAGGGCTTGGAATACCAAAGACAGCAGAATGATTGTGGAGTGCACTGCAGCTACATGTCACCAGAAGAGAACAGCAGACAGCAAAGACAGGGGAATAACTTCACATGCTTGACTTATAAAACAAATCAGAGAGCAGTAGATGAAGATTACATGGATTGTATATTATCGCTCACCAGCTGCTCTCACAAACACAACAGTACACTTATGACAGACTGTGCTAAAATCATTCCTTGTTGCCTTGCAAGTCTTTTAAAATGCCTTATCAAAGTTTGCAGGGTTTTTGAATGGAAAGCATATTGTTATTTCAGTTACAGTTAACTAAGGCATTCCCTGTACACTGTAGCACTGACCCTGTAAGATGATAAACGCAAGCTTACATTACAGTCTTCCAGAAGTACCGATGTAAACTAAGGGTTGAGAACCTGTCAGCTTTCAACTATCAATCAGCGTTCTGTTGTTTGCTTTGATGTGTAAAAGTAAATTATTTTAGGTCAATTCAGAGGTATTTTAGGACAGGAAGGAAGGGGTAGGCCCATCTATAGGCCTGTCTATAGATGGACCAGTAATACCTAATAATGCTCATGATACACAAAGAGCTTGTACATATTTATTTCTAGTTCTTTCTACTTTTGCTTAATGCTATAAACAATGTGCCGTGTCACTGTAAGTATGTAGATGTTGATTACTCTAAAGCAATCACAAGTTCTTAATCCCCTGGGATACTCCCTTCGATCCCTTGCAGAATTGTGGCTTACTTATAATTTTATTGTCACTTGGAAACTGGAATATTTAGTTGACCTGTAAATGAGGAGTGCAACCAACAGAAAGGTTGTGTAAATAAAATAACTCTTCTAAAGGTCTGCTGAGCTCTGTATCGTGGCTTTAGGTCTTGCTAGTCCATGAACCTATATAATTTAAAGACTTTCCTCTTCGTTTTCCAAAATTACTTCAGAAATCGGCCAGTGGTCATTGGTTATAACAGGCAATCTGTTGGGGTTATAATGCAATGCCAAAGGTTGCAGTAATGCCTTTAGGGACAGCTACTCAGAGATTCTACCATAACTTTCTGCAGTTCTTACTCAACTGTTCAACTGGGGTCAATAGGGCACTAATGTGCACGGAAAAGGTGGCCCAGGGCCATAGATCAGGCCGAGGACAGCTCACGGTTGTTCATAATGTACTAGTTGTTGGGAGGTGTCGCGAAAAATATCTTTCTAAAAGGCAGTACTGTATTATTTCTAAGTGTTTAAAAAAATAGTTTGGTATAAGGTAGTTTCGAGATCAAACATAGCGTGCAGAAAACTGTGTGAAAATGTCCCCCCCCCCAAAAAAAAAAAAAAAAAGCTTTTATAAAGGAGCAAAATACCTACACTATACAACTATAGTCTAATATGGTGGAGCTAGTTGCCCTGCGCTTTGAGAAGAGTCACTTGACTGGCATTCTAGCATCTATTTCTATGGGCATTACATTGTGATGCACAAACTGTGTCGGCCGCTGTCTTTGTGGTGTAGAGTCTCCTCATTAAGGGACCTCCAGACCATCGTTATACGATCGTAACTTGGAAACAGATTCACATAATACTGATTACATGATTTCCTACCAAAACAGTGGTAAGTTACCTACGACGTTGAGGGTATTTCCTCAACATATGTATGTACTTACGGTATGTTCGCATCTGGGCACATACCTATGCACGCATTTCTTCACGTGTGAACATATAGTATTCCTGTGGACTTTGAACGTACGAGGTGCTACCCAAACGTTCCCGAAATCTGAAAGCAGGGCAGAAACTGCTTGTACAGTAGTATGGTGTGCTGATGCCGAGTAGCAGTGCAAGCACCCTTTGTTTAATAATGTGTCAAGTGGCGTTGTGCAGGGTGGATGCGTTTGCTACATGTGTGTTTTTAATTGATGTGTTTGGGTTAGTTTGCAAAATTTGTGATATAAAAAATGGAGGATGTGAAAGAACAATATTTATGCATCAAGTTTTGTGTGAAACTCTGGAAGAATGTGGCAGAAAGTCATAAAATGTTAAAATACACATTTGATGACAATGCCTTGGGGGTTACACAAACCTATGACTGCTCTAAGCATTTTAAAAAGGGACGACTGTCAACAGATGATGATACACGTTCTAGTCGGCTTTCAACCAATTCAGCTCCTGAAAAGTGGCCAAAGTTCGTGCAACCATCCTCGAAGATCGCAGGAGGACAATCTACGATGTTTGTGACATTGTTAGCCTATGATATGGAACTTGGCAGTGCATTCTGTTCAACGGCGTGAGACGAAAAGGTCCAGACAAGTGGCGAACAAAGAAATGGATGCATTGACCATGACGATGCATGGGCGAACATAGCCCTTGCTGTTTGGCAGTTTTTAGCATAAACGAACATGCAGGTTGTCCCTCATCCCCTGTATTCACCAGATTTGGTCCCCCTGTGATTTTTTCCTCTCTTCGAAAATAAAAATCCAGCTAAAAAGGCTAAGGTTTGACACCATTGAGGAGATCCAGTAGTTCAAGCTGATGCTCAAGACCTTCCAGAACGTGTTCCGATCGTGGGAGAAGGACTGGGACCGATGTCAGCACGCCCAAGACTACTTTGAAGAGGACGGTGGTGATTAGGACTTGATGTAGGTTTTTCTTTTTTCTTTCCTTCTATAGTCAAATTTAGGGAACTTTTGGGTAGCAGCTGGTATGTACATGTGTACATACGCTAATGCACCTATGTATGTACTAATGTATGCACCTACATATGTACTTATGTACCACCTACTTATGAACTTATATATGTACCTATGCACATACTTACATACGCTGTATACTTACTAACGTACATACGCACTTATGCAACAATTTATGTACGAATGTGTGTACGTACTTATGTATGTACCTATGTATGCATGTAGGTACGTATTTACGTACGCACCTGTGTATGTACTTACGTACACACCTGTGTACGTACTTACATAATAACCTATGTACGTACGCATTCGTGTGCGTACTTAAGCGCGTATACACATAGTTACGCACGCCCGTATATATGTACGCATGTATGCACGTACTTACGTATGTACGTATGTATGTACTTACACACATAATTACATTACATATAAGCACATTCATATTCATGGACGTACTTATGCACTTATTTATATACGTACTTTCTTATTTACGTACATTTTCGTTCGTAAATGGCACGTACGGGCCTACATAATTGTTTAAGTACGTATGGACGTAAATGCTTCAGTAAGTCACGTACATGCATATGTAAGTCGTACATTTTTACGTGCATACTTACAGTAAGTACAAATGTAGGCAGGACAGTAGTACACGTGATTATGGACATTCTTGAATACGCACATGCTGACGCACTTCCGTAAGTGCGTCGTTACGCACATATATAGGCTACATTACGTCCGCATTGTATTTGTGTACAGTGGCGTAGGCCGGCATTTACGTACTTGAATAATTAAGTACTTATGTACCTAAATACTTAAGCTCATCTTTTGATACATTTATCCTTAAGTACGTTCATGATTCCGCACATAAACCCATATGTATGTGTGTATTTATGTACAGTACATGTTTTGTGGAGAGATGGAGGGAGTGGAGGAAGGGGTAGAGAGGAAAAAAGGGGGGTGGGGGGAGTCTGGGGTTGTGTGTGTCCTTAAATTCAGTCACGTAATAGCTAGGTGGTTGGTGATTGGTCCAGCAAATGTTCACACAATAGACAGCCGAAGTGAGAAGTCAAGTTACCATGACAACCGCCATGCTGGTTCAACACAAACATCCGACAAGGGGCTTTTACAAAGTCATCTCTTTTTTTTTCTTGAAGGCAGCCAATATGTAAGTGCGAAAACCACTGTAAATGTATTCATATATTAACCTTCTCTTTCCCTAGTGGTGTAATATTAGGTAAAGTTAAAGCTGGCATCAAAAAAAGGCTACGAAACAAGCTTGTCAGGAATGTGGCTTGGCTGCAGACTTTTTCTTAATGTATACCTTTTCTTTATTTTATGATTATATTTAATTCATCATTGCTGGCAGCAAGAAAGTTGCTTTATGCGGGGATTTCAGTTTAGCTTCTTTTTTTTTTTTCTTAATTCGACATAATACCTGAATGGGTCTTTAAAACTGTTCTTCCATTCCTCGGTAAGAACAGTTTAGTGTCAATGAAAGAAAAATGTCATACAGAATTCATGAACGCAGAAAATATACAAAAAAGGCAAATTTATGCATGAGCGAGTAAGATATTAAAATACAGTAACTGTCAGCATGTCTCGGGTGTTATGCAAAACTCTTGTAAAACTATATGCAAAGTTTAATACCTTCTACAGTAGAATGTGGTACTAATGACAGCACTGACTAAAGCAAGTATTCATCATATCACTAGTATACCACTTAACCTAACCAAACCTAGCTGAATTACCCGAGGAGACTCTTCTAGCCTACAACTGGTGCTAACCTACCATATCAGATTTTGACCTGACTGACACGGACTGCCACTAGACCCAGCTACACAAACAGCCACTAGACCAACAGTAACTATCCCCTCCATGGCTGCAGGCTTCGAACGGCGCCATTCAGTGCCAGTGCCGGTGGCACTGAATATGCGCGAACTATATAGAAATGGGAACATTTATGGGAAGGGAACGAAGGTCACTTGTATGTTTACACGACCCTCCTCTACCATCCCAAGCACTCAGACAGTCAGCTCATCTAGCATGTTGTCGACCACATGTTTACATGTTAATGACATATGTGCAGGAATTTTATGAATTCTGCGTATCATAGCGAATCACAGGATAGGTTTAGGAAGCCAAAAAAAAAATTCCTTCATGTGCCAGACGAGTCTCTTCACATCTGTAAGATAAAAATCGATTTTAGACGTTCGGAAAAATGGTCCCGGAGCCGGCCTAGGGTGCACGCAAATGTCTTACCTCACGGCCATTGAAGGACTAGATCAAATGCTGACCTGATCTTACTTATTTATAGCTTTAGGTGCGAACAAATCTTGAAGAATCTACAGAATTGGAACTGACAGAAAATGAATCATAAATTGGTTACTTGGCACACACTGTACTATACATACAGCAGTGTGACCCAGCTTACATACTGTACTGTGGCAAAGAAAAAAAAAAAAAAAAAAAAAAAGGCTGCTGATAATTGGTACAACAGTATCTGCTAGACTGATTGGCATCAGTGTATTTCGAAATGAACGGATCTTGTATTTGACTATTACAATGCTTTAGTTTTTTTTTTTTTCTTAGATAGAACAATCTTGTGGGCTCCTGGCCTCCGGTTCCGTCTTCCTTGCATTAAAGAAAGTAATTGTCTTTCAAATTTATACTGCCTGGAATTCTAGTGTGCTGTGTGTCACAGAACTGAAGTACAGTAGTTGTCATCTGATTATGTAGTATATTCACTGACATAGCTTTGCAAGTCACAAAAAAAAATATGACTCCATAAAGAAACTTTTTTCTACCAGGAACGATAAGTTAAATGTTATCATAAAATAAAGATAAGCTATCCATTAGGAAAAACTTTGCAGCAAAACCTGACACGCTAATTTTGTAGGCTTCCTTTAATGCCAGCTTTAACTTTACCTAACATTACAGGACTACAGTAATAGAGGATTGATAATATATGAATGCATGTATAGTGGTTTTCACACAATAATATTGACTGCCTTCCTCCCGGAAGAAAGAAACAAGAGACGACATTGTAATAGTCCCTTGTCGGATGTTTGTGCTGAAACAGCATGGCAGTTGTTATGAACTATGAGGTAACGTGACGTCATCACTTTGCCACACTATTCCTGCTCGCCGAGGAAGAGACTTAAAAGGGAGCCAAACACAGCGAAGATGAATAGCCCATTATGGGTGGTCGTTGGCTTCCCAGGGATAACATGCAGTACTGTTACCTGGCGGCCGTTAGTGAATCCACCTTCAGGATTCGAACCCTGGCACTAATGGGCCAGCAGCTTCGCAGTCAATGATGTCATGATTTAATATTACTTTTACTTGGATTATAGTCAGTCGATTTTCGTCATCACAAAGGACCTCAAAAAGTGAAGGGACTATTGAAAGTTCAAATTCTTCAAACATTCTCTCCGAAGTTGACTATCATCGGATGGTAGTAAGAACATATTGCAGATGACAAACTCGTACTGAAGTGATTGAAGCATATTAGTGTCTCTACCTAAAATGGGTTATTCCCACAGCATTATAGATATCAAACACCCGAGTGGCAAAAACAAAGATTAAACAAATTTTCATGCATAAGTTTCATCATACTGAAGGGCTGCAAGATTATCTTACCTCTGCATTACTAGACAAGTTCCTAAGCTGGAAATATATAAAATGTCTGTGGGAACCAGAAACAGCAAAATCTATCTATCTATCTATCTATTGCCAGACGCCTCAATCCCGTTTGGGGTGGCCACAAACAAATCGCCTCCAAGTCGCCCTGTCCCCCCGCCATTTCACTCCCCTGCTCCTAGCTCACACCCCCCTCTCTCATATACCTCTCCACCCCATCCCTCCATCTCATCCTCGGCCTCCCCCTCCCTCTTTCCCCCTCCACCTCACTCACATACACTCTCTTCATCAGTCTTTCACCCTCCATCCTCTCCAAATGGCCAAACAGCAAAATAAAAGACTTAATCGTGCTAAAGGGGTTAAGGTTATGGGAGGTTTTTCTAACCCCTTTACAAGCAGATGGCTCCTCTAGACTAAATAAGTATGTGAATGTAGGAAAAATTTGATATAAAACTCTTCTAAATTGAAGAAACTAATATTATTTTGTTCTAACCTTTGCATAGTGAGGGGTCTTGCCAAAGCTGAACCAAAAAGGGAACTCACATGATGCAACACTCTCAAGTACAATAATGGTCAAAAGGTCAGTCCATACGACCAGTGGCCACCTGTGATTTTGGGGAATAGTAATGGAAAAAAATAAATGTTGGAAAATAATCATAAAAACGTGATGAACTAAAGTTTGTAACCCGCTTATGATCTAATGTTTATAGAGTGATTAATCCCCATATTTTGAAACTGATGAGTAACGTGCTCAGAATCGACAGGTGTCCAACGATAGCATGAGAGTCTTAAGGCTAAGTCTTTGGCCAACTCCTTTGTCCTTGACCTTTAACTTGTTGCAATCAATAGCGTCACTTCATCCATTCCTGTCCATTGACCTATTCAGATTGTCTGGTTCAAGCTCACAGGCAAGTTGACCTTTCTGCTAACATGACTGACTTATTGATCTGAAAAGAGAGTAGTTTCATCCACAGACAGTCTTAAAGTATTCCACCAAGTTTGTTCTAAATCGAATCAAATTTGCTTCAGTTAGAGGACTGAAATTTTTGTCTTGCCCTTTGACATTTGTCTGTCACATATTGCCATCATAACTGAATAATTTCATAATTTCCTGTCTCGCAACTTTTGCACCAGTTTTGGCCACAGACGAATTAAAACTTTCAGTTAACCAGCCGCGTCCCATTGACGAATGGGTACGTCTTCATGTTTTGTCACGGTGACACCCAATGTCGTACCCATACGTTTTGCAATTGTGAGGTCCGTCATTTGCACATTTCTCAAATTTCACGGGTGATTTTTGGTACATATACACAGGACATCTTCCCCTACATGAGGCCAAACAGGGACAATACCTTACCCCGCGTGACCTCCCCCCCCTCCCCCACACAGTTATCTCAGCAACTCACCTGTTACCAGTGACCTGGAAAGTAAAGACATGTCGTGCCACGGTAGAAAATTCAAGGCAAGAGTGATTCCCCAGTTGATGACAATGTGGAGGACAAAGTTTATGTGGCTTTAGAGGAAGAAATGAGCTGAAGTGATGAGGAGGTAACGTCGCCAAACAAGGTGTGGTATGTTGATATGTTTGGTGAGTGAAACAACGCTTATACTACCTATATTGCTGTGTAAAAAACAATATATACTCTTGTATTACATATAAATTCGTACCAAATAAACAAATATCTACCTATTTTGAGTTGTTTGGAATAGTTATCCCTCTCATAGAGAACGTCTTCTCTGGAGTGTGGCTCAATAAATGATGCTACCAGGTGAGAGGAAGGTCACCTGTTTAGACCACTTCTAGACTCAGGTGAGCAATTTCTCTCTGTATCTTCAATGTTTCTTATAAAAAGCGGAGGATTTAGCAAAAAAAAAAAAAAAATGAAAATCTGCAGGGATTGAGGGGGGGGGGGGTCACTGGTGAAAAATCTGCCGAGATGCAGCTGGTTAAACTTGCCTTTGACCAATGACCAATGACTTTTTTCGACCAGTGGTCACCTTTTCCATTGATAATCCTTGATCATTATGGCAACTTAGGTGCAGTTCTATAATGAGCTTTTCCATAATCGCTGACAGACAAACAGAGAGACAGACGGACGGACAAACAAAGGAAGTCGATCACACACAAAACCCTCCAAAATTTTTGCTCACAGTTGTAATAAAATCATCTTCTGGAAAGAAAAGTCAAAATGACACAAGATAACCTCATAACAGAAGATTTAACAGCAGCAGGACTGGAAAAGTTATGGAAGACTCAATAGCAACAGGACTGGCAACACTGGGAATGACTTAATAGCAACAGGATTGGCAACCCTTGGATAGACGTAATAGCAACAGGCCTGGCAACACTGGGAATGACTTAATAGGAACAGGCCTGGCAACACTGGGAATGACTTAATAGCTGTAGGACTGGCAACACTGGGAATGACTTAATAGCAGCAAGACTGGCAACACTGGGAATGACAGCAGTAGCAGGATTGGCACCAATGGGACAGACATAATAGCAGCAAGACTGGCAACACCGGGAATGACTTAATAGGAACAGGACTGGCAACACTGGGAATGACTTAATAGCAGCATGACTGGCAACACTGGGAATGACTTAATAGCAGCAGGATTGGCAACCCTTGGATAGACGTAATAGCAACAGGACTGGAACACTGGGAATGACTTAATAGCAGTAGGATTGGCAACCCTTGGATAGACGTAATAGCAACAGGACTGGCAACACTGGGAATGACTTAATAGCAGCAGGGTTGGCAACACTGCGATAGACGTAATAGTAGCAGGACTGACAACAATGGCAAGGCAAGGGAAACAAAAGAGCATCGGCATCAACAACCAATCCTCTTACCCTGGAAATCCTGCACGAGAAGGAAATAAGACTTTACGTTTGTTTTTCCGGCCCGCTCCACTTTTCCCCTCGCTTTTTTTTTTTTTCCCATGGGAGGGCGCCTGGTGCTCTGGTGGTTGGATAGACCCAGAGAAACAACCTTTTTATAGGTGCTCATCGCAAGACGTGACTGGAGGCTTTTCTGTCATGTAACATTACGCTGCCAAGAAAAGTTTGCAGATCATCTGCCCTTAATTTTACTTGACTGCATTAGCCTTGCCTATGGCCTCTACTCCTTGAAGGTGATAACACCCAACTGGCTCTTACCCTACTCGTACTTTTAACTCTGTGTGTGTGTGTGTGTGTGTGTGTGTGTGTGTGTGTGTGTGTGTGTGTGTGTGTGTGTGTGTGTGTGTGTGTGTGTGTGTGTGTGTGTGTCTTGTTATATCACACACAATATTTCTTCACTTCCTAACATTATATTTCAGTTCCTGACAATACAATATACCTCTGAAAACAGACAGAGGATTTTGTCACAGTCTTACTGTGTTTAGTGTGACATATAGGCAAGAATGAGTGAACCTGAATAATTTAGACTGAAACAAATCAATGTCGAGGTTAGCAGTTGAGGTACAGTCGTCAGCACAAATTCGCTGCAAGCCTGCTCGTGTGATGTGGATCGTTTTGTCTGGCAACAGTGCATGGGAATTAGTTGCAACACAGGCTTTTTTTTACGATTGAAAGATGTGTTTCTAAGAATTAGTACTATAAATCGCCCAGAATGCAATATTCTTTGTATCTGATTAGCATAAAAATGTGCAAAAGGCGACAGAAGAATGTTGTGGAATGATGAAAATTCTGCTCTCTCCCTGGGAATCGGAAAGAAAGTATCAGGAAAAAAAGTAACAGTCAAAAAGTAACAACTTTTCCTAGGTTAGGTCAGGTTAGATTAGGTCAGGTTAGGTTAGGTTAGGTTAGATTAGGTCAGGTTAGGTTAGGTTAGATTAGGTTAGGTTAGGATAGATTAGCTCTTTCCCTTACGTTTTTTACTGTTACTTTTTTTCCTGTTACTTTCTTTCCGGCAATCCTCTCCCTCGTACCCCTTCCGATGTCCCTCTCCAACCTCTCCCTCTTCCCCCCTCCCCTTCTTTCCTTCATTTCCACTCCCCTCTCCCCCTGCCCTGTTTACCTTATATTATCCACGGCGCTGATCTACGTAATGAACCGCACTCTTCCATATTTCATGTCTATTCCTGTAACCTTTTTGCTCCTCTACATCCGTGAACTTCTTGCCATGACACAGTCTTTTTCTCCCACTCTTTACTCCAAACATGATGCAGTAGTTCGAAACATTATTGGTTCTGATCCTGCTTCATGAATCAGTGAACTAAATGAGGAGAATGGGAACAATTTCCTAGGGAAGAGAGAGGGCGAGAAACAGGAGGAATGAGCACAAATGTTTGTTTAATTTTGCCTACTGAAATAATAGCCACCGACTGCCAGGCTCACTCAAACAAACACCAGTAAGGAATGCATCACGAGAACGAGACTTCAATGTTCCTATATCTCCCGGCCGTTGGCTGTGACAAAGGGTGGAGAAAAGAAAGACAACTGGAATAAAAGGAGTGAGAAGGAGACGGGGATGATGAGAATGGGGCTCGAACAGGAAGGAATATTGATAATAAACCTTGGATGTAGTTGGTAGTGGTGCGAGCCATTCGGAATTGGGCAGAGTGGGTTTTGTAAACATTCAAGAGAGAATTGCAATGCGCCAATCAAGTTTGTTCCGTGGATAAATGAGTGAAGGTAGAGAGGGTGGGAGAGGAGAAAGTGGAGAGGCATGAACGTGAGTAGGGGGTAGGAGGGAGAGGGAGGGGTGGAGGGGACATAGGGAGGAGTAAAGGGGAGAAAGGGGAGAGAGGGGAAGGGAGCTTAGACACGGTTATATTGAGAAATAACCGAGTACCATGTTCATACGTTCTTCCTTAACATTCTTCTGTCAGCTCTTCCACTTTTTTATACTATTCAAATACGGTATGCAGAATACTGTACTCTAGGCAGTCTCTAGTATCACTTCTTAAAAACACGTCTTTAAAGTGTATAAAAGTCTATGTGGCAACTACTCCCCTTACTCTGTTGCCAGACAAAAGGACTCAAATCACACGAGTTGACTTGCAGCGAATTTATGCTGACGACTATAAGTACAAGTGTACTAGTTCATATGAGCTCCACCGCACCAAATCTTTGCTTCAGAGGGAAACCGATAGACTTTACCAATCCCTCATGCTGGTGAGAGACGAATGAAAAGCAGCGTAAAAGCAATACAGTGAAAGCTGTTGTCTTCATGCTCACGTTTGTGTGGATCTGAATATGTCATCGGTAAAACCAACAGGGTGCTAAAACATGCAAGCACTTCAAATGTCTGAGTAAACAACGCCTGAAACTCGATTCGGAATACGTGGCATCGTCCTCCACGAGCCCTGCGGCTCTCAAATCTTGACTTTCTTCCTTCCACTATCCTTGTTCATACTCTCTTGATTGGCTCCTGCTCCTATCTTCTCACCACATGACCATATCACCTAAAACCTTGCTATTGTGATCTCACTGATAATCACTACATCTGCTCTCAGCCTCACTTCGTCATTTCTAAGTCTTTCTCTTAGCAAAACGCACAGCATCCACTGAAGCATTCTTATTTCATTATTTTCAGGTTTTTCTTTTTTCCCCGGCGCCCAGGTCTTCGGCTAGTAGCACTGGCCGTACCACAGTTCAGAGATCCCCTGTCTCCTTTGGGAAATAATCACTATTTTTTTGTTTTTTTAACCAGCGCTCACGATATGGAACAACGTTTTTTCGTCGCCGCCTCTGTGTGTGTGTGTGTGTGTGTGTGTGTGTGTGTGTGTGTGTGTGTGTGTGTGTGTGTGTGTGTGTGTGTGTGTGTGTGTGTGTGTGTGTGTGATTTAACAAAATAATTCAAACAGTTTTAACCCACTTTACCAAACTTTGTAAAAGCGTTGAAGGGATTGAGGTACTGATTTACAGAAAAATAGATCAAAGCCACAAACCTTGATAAAAATATAAACTAACAAATTCCACCCAAACAGTTTTATCAGATTTAGGCCGACCTACATGAAGGGTTGAGGGTTAGGCAAGAGGAAAGGGATTCTATTTTGAGAACAATCGGTCAGTGGCCGGGTCACGGGGAAAGAACATACTTCGACTGGTGTGCCTGTGTGTCAGCAAAATAACTACAGCAGTTTTTATCTTATTTGGATCAAAATTATTGGAAGTGTTGATGATCAACCAAGGGGTTGGCGTACTTTTTTTTTTTTTTGGAACAAGACAAACGTGAAGGTCACATAGCAGAGTCATCATAAGTAGTGTTTGTCTGAATGGGGACAAACATTATGGATGGGTTCAGGGCATTGTCACGCTAAAGCGATTCGATTTTGAGAACAATCAGAAAAACTACAAGGTCAAAGTGATAGGTCAAAGTTCAGTGTCATATGGCAAGGTTACCTTAAACAGCTTTGGTCCTGTTTAAACTTGGTGAAGGATTGAGAGTGAGGGATGAATGAAAGGATTCGATTTTAGAAACATTCAGTCAGTTTCATGGTCAGAAAGTGGAGTTAAATTTGTCCTGTGTGAACAAAGTTACTAACACATTTTGACCTAATATTTGACCAAATATTGTGGAAGGACTGAAGTTCAGCCACTGGGCTGACCTATTGTTTTTTAAAACAATAGGTTAAGGGTCAATGCCACATAACAAGATCTAATCAGGTTGGGAGGGATCAGGCTTGTTGTTCTTCAATCCCAGCCTGCCTGGTCTACCAGACTCGTCAACCACAGGCAAGCAAGCGCTCCCGCAAGGCTGTCTCATGCAGCGGATCGATGTTCCCTTGTGTTGAACAGCACTTCGCCACAGCCTGGCGCAGGAAAAAATGAGAAAATTTGATTCCAGGGTGGACGTCACATCAGCGACTAACTACCCCGTTAACAGGGACACTATAGTAAGCTCCACATCACCCCGTTATGTCGTTAAATGGTTGCCACCCAGTGTGGTAACTGGGTTCCAGGGTTACAGGAAACCATTATATTTGTGACTCAGTGTAGAACAAAAGTAGTATAAAGTGATAGGAAAGATGGAAGGAACTGAAAAAGTTAAGGGCAGACTTAGAATATGAATAATGAAAGATGAGAGAGAAAGTGGGCAGCACTACATCAAGTGAGTGGATAATGATCGTCACCACCTACCACGAAGGGTTCAGGGTAAAACATTGATGAAGCGAATCGATTTTGAGAACAGTCCCTCAGAGGTCAAAGTGACACGGTAAGGTCAAATGTTTGACTCTATGATTTTTTTTTTTTTTAAGGCCTATTGACCATTGGGGCCGAAGCCTCTGGTCATTAAGGTAATATCTATCTATCTCTCTATCTATCTATCTATATATATATATATATATATATATATATATATATATATGTACACACACACACACACACACACACACACACACACACAAACATCCATGCATAAAAACATACACACTTTCATGCACACGTGCATATATATATATATATATATATATATATATATATATATATATATATTTTATTTACTTTTTAAAATATTTTTTTGACCTTACATTATTTATAAATAAAAATGCCTATTAAAAGACCCTAAAACTAATCACCTAACTGACAAATCGCTAACCTATACTAAAACCTAAAGAGACAAGCAACTAATCCTACACTAATGGAAAAATGCCCCGACCATGAGAACACCATCGACTGCAGATATGTAATACATTACATACTTGCACTGATCACCTGGTGACTGCCACTCGAGGCACAGACTAATATAGGGGACATCAATATATGAAAGGGAACCAGACGAGTCAGGAACATTTCCATATACGTCAGCTGTCGGCCCCAATTAGAACAAACAAGATGGTATAATGTATTTACATATTATGTACAAAAAGTGAAGAACCTCGCTCAATAGACCACCATCAACTGCAAATGCCCAATACCTTTCTATATTGTACACTTGCACTCATCAGCAGGTGACTGTCAGGCGAGGAACGGGGTTTAATGTACGGGACATCAATATTATAAATAGATCAGTGGGAAGGAGGAACTATGTCAAATATGTCAACCGTCAACCCCAATTAACCCACGCCGTCCCGAGGACGTACTTCCACGTCCTCACGTTTTGTCACAGCTAATCCCGAGGACGTACTTCAACGTCCTGCAATTGCAAGGTTCATAATTTCCACAATTTTCAAAATTCGCGCGAGATTTTCGTTTCGCCCGGGTACCCAAGCCTCCCCTACCTGCCGCCAGGCGGGCAGCGTCCTAGACCCCGCGTGACCCACGCTCGCCCTTGTCTCGGTCACTCACCTGCCTGCAGTGACCCAGGTCAGACATGGCGCGGAAAGGTCTCTCAGACGAGCAAATCGCATCCGTCCTGGAAGCCTTCACTGGAGACAGTGATTCTCCACTCGATGATGATGTGGTGGATCGCGATTACGTCCAGCCAGAGGAAGAAATAAGTAGCAGTGATGAGGAGGTCCCTTCACCCCGAAAAACGCGGTATGTGACATACCGTAAGGCAAGGGAAGGCCAGCCTGCTCCCCAACCACGTGCACAGCTATCTCTCCATCACGATTCTGATCAGGACGAGGATGAGGATGATGAGGATGACGGAGGCCTAGGACGTGATATCGCCGCGTGGTTGGGAAAGGAGAAAATATCACCACGTGGATCAGAAGTTGGGGCGAGACGACACCTAAGGTATGGTCAAAGTACTTTGTCTGGGGAAGTAGCAAGTGGTGTGGTGGGATTGCTGGGAGAAAGGGAAAGTGTTGTGGCGGCAGCACGGAGTGAAAGTGAGAGTGGTGTGGGAGTAGTGCGGGGTGAAGGGGCCAGTGGTGTGAGGGAGGCAGCACGAGCACGTGGTGCTCGTAGGCCTAGGGGAGAGGAGGTTGAGTCACTCCCCAGCACTTCTTTCGCCCCTGAATATTCACAAACTTCCTCCCCACAGCCCCAGGATGTGGGGAAAGGAAAGAAAGGGAAGGGAAAGGGTAAAGGAAAAGGGAGAGGGAAGAGAAGTGCGAGTGATGAGAGGCGCCGCTCTCCACCTCCCCAACCTCCCCCACCACCCTCACCTCCCCATCCTGTCGAAGGGGACGATGGTGACGTGGCTGGAGACGGTGGTGTCACGTGGAACTGGGAGGATGGGAGTAATTTTACTCCCATCATTCACCCTTTCACTGAGGAGTGGCGGTCAGGTTGCAAGGCTCCAGGTGTAAATGCTGGGTCGTCACGGTTAGATTTTTCAACTTGTTTTTTGGTGAGGCGTTTGTTGGGCGCATAGTAGAACAGACAAATATATTTTCACAATCCCAGCGCCTTGAAAGTGAACGCTTAGGAACCACAAGCAAGCATGCAGAACAGTATGACTATCCCGTGACTATATCAGAGATGTTCCTATTTTTTGCCCTGGTAATCTTGATGGGTGTGGTGAGGAAAAATCAAATTCCTGCCTACTGGACAACGGACCCAATCATCCTAACACCTTTCTTTGAAAAGGTGATGGGTCGTAATAGATTTCAATTTATTCTCGGCCGCCTCCACTTTTTTGATGCAGATGATCCAGCCAATGCAAATAACACCGATAAAACGAGGAGAATTAGGCTGGTATTTGATCATTTACGGGAAATGTTCCGCTCCTCATTTTATCCCTACAGAGACCTCGTCATAGACGAGAGTCTTGTGTTGTGGAGAGGCAATATTTCCTTTAGGCAGTACATACCCAGCAAGAGACACCGTTTCGGGTTCAAGATCTTTGTTATGTGTGACTGTAAGACTGGTTATGTGCAAGACATAGTCTTGTACACGGGCGCACAGACAGATATAATAGAAGATCGGAGTATAGGACTCTCTGGGGCCGTGGTGAAGACAATGATAGAAGAGTACCTTCATCGTGGTCATGTGTTGTACCTGGACAACTGGTACACTAGCCCTCTTCTCGCTAGGTTCCTCCACCAACACGACACCGGAGTCTGTGGTACAGTCAAGAGAAACCGTCGCCATATGGTCAAGATAGGGAGGAAACTTGACAAGAATGAGGTGGTTTTCTTCCAGGCCAATAACATCCTTGCAACCCTGTGGAACCACAACAGGGAAGTTTGCCTCCTATCAACTGTTCACAGCCCCCTGATGCACCGCACAGACTCCATGGATCACCGTAGCGAGAGGAGGCGCAACGTATGGAAACCAGAGTCTGTACTTGCCTATAATCTGAACATGAGGCAAGTTGATCAGTCAGACTCGATGATTTCAAGTGTTGACTGTGCCAGGACCACGATGAAGTGGTACAAGAAACTCTTTTTCCACTTGCTCGACATCACGGTCCTGAACGCCCACTACCTGCACGCAATGACCTTCGGAGTATCCGAGACCTTTGAGGGGTTTGTGAGGGAGCTGGCACGTGAAATAATCGCCAAGCATGCCCAGGAAAGACCCCCACACCGCCCCCGCGCCCCCCATGCTGCTCAGACTCCCCTACGTCTTGCAGGCCGCCACTACCCCAGCGGAATCCCTTCCGAACCAAACCGTCGTAAACCCCAGCGTCGCTGCCATGTACGTAAGCACTCGACAGTCAGAGCATCCACTCAAAGAAAAGACACAAGATACGAGTGTGTCGAGTGCAATGTTGCGTTGTGCCTTCAGCCTTGTTTCAGGGAATATCATAATTTCCTACACTGCTGAAACTGTGTGGGAAGGCGAAATGACGCTCATGATAATGGTAAGGCCAGTCAGTAGGTGCTAAGTCAAATATAAAGTTGAAACGGGTGTTATTTTTTCAGAAAAGTAATGTATAAGATGAGAATTAGTGTAAATGGAAAGAATTGTTATCAAAACTACACCCACTGTGTAAATCTGGTCAGTAAATATGTGATAGCAAGGAAATAAAGTGGAAACGGGTGTAATGTTAGCATGAATAAAACGTATAAGTTGAACATTACTGTAAGTTGTCATAATTGATGTCACGAGTACACCCACATTCTGGTCAGTAAGTATGTGATAGGAATTATATACAGTGGATGATGTTGTAATGTTAGTAGTAAGGTATTTTATAAGTTGATTACTAGTGTAAGATGAAACAAATGATATCGCGATAACACTCCCTGTGTAAGTACGCGCAAATATGACGCTAAGTTCCATCGTACGTTCAGAAATGATGTGATATCAATTATATCAAGTGTTTACATGTGCAATGTTAGTGTAGAATTATTATATAAGTACAAAAATAGGTTGTAAGTTGAATTAGTTGTCAGAAGCGACTTCACCGTGTGTGTTATTATGCGCTATTATTACGCTATATATTTACGTAAGGCCTGAAATAATCTCAAAACAGTTCTATAAAGTTGAAAAGTGTATAATAATATTAGAAAAGTATTATGTAAGTAGAAAAAGCACAATACGAGTTGAAACAACAGTCACAGCGAGTTCACTCACTACGTAAATAAGCGCTAACATTATGCTAAATGTTATCAAAAGGCCTGTGAATACGTAAAAACAGTTCAATAAAATGTAAAATGGTATAATGTTATTGTAGAAGTATTATGTAAGTAAAAAAAATTATATGTATCATGATTTTAGAATGTTAGCGATTCATCGTGACCAAGTTGGCCGATTTTTTCTCGTTTCTCACGATGGTACAATGCTTATTTCTGCTCTAGTTTTGTATAAAATCCAATATACTCTTTTATCACATGTTTTTATGTTTGTAATAAATTCATTTCTACTTACTTTTATTGGTTTCCCAAACTTATAATACCATAGAAAACGTTTGATGCTCACACCGCCTAAGGAGAACACGGGGCCAGGTGGGACCAAGGCATACCTGGTTAAGCTAATTAGGGACCCCGGGGACCACTTTCTTTGCCACCGGCCATTGTTTCTGACCAAAAGCGAAAGTTTAAGCAAAAAAAAAAGGGTCAAAAAATGCCCGGGATTGGGGGGTACCAGTGGTCGAAAAGTGGCCGGGACGGGGCGGGTTAATAGTACAATATATACATATTTACAGTCGATAAAAACCATAACCATACAGTAAAAAAGTTACATCACTCTGATCAGTCCGGTCTCTCTCAAGACAGCCATCAATTTATCAGTCATAACAATGTCCCCATCACCCAGGATGGTGGAAAGGGTGAAGGGGACACCTGCACCCTTTCCACCAACCTGGGTGATGGGGACATTTTAATCACGAGTAGAATTAGGACAATGGGCGTAGGTACGAACGGTATCATGACTTCAGGCGTCTCGACATGTACAATGTCATCATCAGTGATCAATAAGGAATATGGTAAAATAGTAAGGGTAAGTACTAAAACATATTTTACAAAGATGTGTGAGTAAAAAAATATGATTAAATATGCTTAAACCAGGAGGGAACCTAGGCAGAGTTATGGAACAAAGTGGTACTGCAGACATAGTGTTACTGAGAGAAGGGTTATGGATCCTATTATATAGTGATTCAGGCAGCCTTTAGTTACTATTTGATGTACAAGACTGTATTTCAAAATGCTCTTTCTTAACCTTGATATCGCAAGATACACAATGATCCCTTACTGCTGAGTGAGAAGGCGATCAGAGCCTTCGGCCGGTCCTGTTCGACTTACCCCTACATGCTCATAATTTTGTCTAAGGCACGGGTTGTGCTGCCAATATACCCGGCCTGGCAACCTGGGCAAATGAAACAATAGACGGCAGACAAGCGTAAGTCGATCGGAGCAGGGTCCTTAACGGGAAAGAATGATCAAGTTTTGAATTAATTACCGGTATAACAAGGTCCTTAAAGTGCAAGTAAGAGCAAGTTTTGAATGAATTACATTAATTCATTGCATTAATTATATTAGGGTCATTAACGTCAAGGATAGAGCGAATTTTGAATGAATTATAATAATTCATTCGCAACTGATTTTTTTTTTTTTTTTCCGTTAAGCAGGACGTGGAGTCTGAAGTGCTGTGCTTTGGGAGATGTGAGAGAGTGTCTGTCAACCAAACATAGGACGTGTATACTGCCACTAAACTCTCGGCTCACAAGCAAGGGCACAGACTGCACTTAGGGAAAAAAAAAAATATTGGACTGCACAATACTGCATCATGAATTCATTATTTGGTTGTATGATAATTCATAGAATAAACTTTCATATATCAAATATAATCAGAAACATTGTCAACGTAATGAATACAAACAATATACTTTTTCATGAAAGTTTGAAATTTAAAATATACTTACTGGTCATCACGCGCAGGCCATATACAGTATAATACCATGTGAGATCTTCAAGTCCCCAGCTAATTTCCAATAATCTATCATGAATCCAGAAAATTTCCCTCATCCATTTTTTTCTCTCCCTCACTGCTCCCTTCATCTCCCTCGCCCCTCACTACTTCTCTCTCATCGTTCCCTGCCTCCGATTTAACCCTACTTGCTTCTAGTCACCCTTTCCTGTTTCTCCCTCACCCCTCCCTTCCTCTCGCTGCCTCTCCCTCACTCCTCCCTGACTCTATCCCACTCCTCCCTGCCTCTTCCTCACCGCTCCCTGCCTTTCCCTCATGCCTCCTTGCCTCTCCCTCATCCCTCCTTGCCTCTCCCTCATCCCTCCCCGTCCCTTCCGCTTATCAATAGTACATAATTTTCTGTTCGACTTTCTTCACGCCGGCACTTCCCTCCTTAATTCAGTTTACCAGCATTTCGTTCTATTTAAACTCAAAATCTCTCTCTCTCTCTCTCTCTCTCTCTCTCTCTCTCTCTCTCTCTTGTAATCTCCTTTCACTCCCTTTCATTCTTCTGCCATCACATCCTTCATGCTTCTTAACATTTTTATATCTGCCATATTTTATAACAACAGTTGTTTTCCAGCTTTTAGGAATCATTTTCAGGGATTAGAGCGCCGAAATGTGATGTCACGTAACAATGACAACTGCCATGCTAGTTCTGAACAAACATCTGACATATCGTCTCTGGTTTCTTTCTTCTGGGAGAGAGGAACTCAGTCAGCGCGAAAACCACTATTTGGGTATTCAAAAGAATATATCAACCTTCTCTTACTCTAGTGGTGTAATATTAGGTAACGTTAAGGCTAGCCTCAAAGAACGTCTACAAAACCAGGGTGTAAGCAATGTGTCAGGTTTGGCTGCACACTTTTTCTTAATAATTATATACGGTACATTTTGGTTATTCTATGGTAATATTTAATTCATCATTGCCTACAGAAATAAAATTTCTCAAGGAAGGGATTTCATTATAGATTTTTACTTAATTCGAAGTAATGCTTGAAAGAAACTCTAAGATTGTTCTTCAATCCCACAGCAAAGAGTAGTATAGTGTCTGAAATAAAATTTGCACCAAAAAAAAAAAATCCAAGGCATAGAAACATACAGAAAGGGCACATATATGCTTCAACAAGTAAGACACTGAAATACAGTAAATACTGAAATACTGTGTAGAGTACAACTCTTATGTGTGGGGAGGTTCCCCTTATATAGCTCTTCTCAGTAGGGTGGAGTCAAAGGCTTTTCGTCTCATTAACTCTCCTCCTCTTACTGACTCCCTTCAACCTCTGTCTCTTCGCCTCAGTGTTGCATCTTTGTCTCTTTTCTGTTGCTACTTCAACGGTCACTGCTTCTCTAAACTGTCTGCTTGCATTTCTCAACCTCTACGACGGGCATGTAGCACCCGTCTAGCAACAAACTCTCATCCCTTTTCTGTCCAACTCTTTAATGCAAGAGTTAACCATTACTTCCAGTCCTTCATTTATGCAACAGGTCAACTCTGGAACTGTCTCCCTCTGTTTGTATTTCCTACATCCTATAATTTCCAGTCTTTCAAACGCAGTGTGTCCAGGCATCTCAAAATAAACGGATCTTGAATTTGGCTCTCTTTTGTATTTTTTTTTTCTTGGAAGGAACGGTTTGCGGCCTTCTGGCCATTGGTTGCTTCTTCCTTGCATTAACCTGCCACGTGCCAGCTATTTTTAGCCCTTTGGGTCACCCCAGTGCTGGCCATTTTTTGACTGTTTTTTTTTTTTTTTGGCTAAAATGATAGATTTTGATGTAGAAACAACGAATTTCGCCATTAAAATGCTCACCAAGGCTCGGAAATGGGTTTTATTGAGTCCTGCATACTCGTGTACAGGTATAGCCGCTCTCTCACGCTCACCACGTACGTGAGAGAAAGCCGTTTTCTATGTAAGGTATAGTCAGGTATTTATGCTGGGAAGGTATAGCAATGTTCAGTACACTTTTCTGATTACTTATTATTTCAGCATCTATCAAAATTTGCGTGTCTTTTTCACTGTGAATGCATAATCTTACACTTACCTGAAGGCAGGTACAACCTGACATCATTACATACAGTCCTGGCACTTACAAGAAGGTATTTACAACTTGACTTCACTATGTAGTCCTTACAGCTACAAGAAAATATTTACAACTTACACTTACATGAAAATATTTACAAAATGCCTTTACTATGTACTGCACTGGGTGAGGCACATAGGCAGAGTGAGGCAGAGTGAGTGTGAGGGGGGGATCGAGTGAGTGTATGGCCTTGACAGCCTGAGGGATGCTAGAGGAACAGTTACCATACATGCCTGCTAATTTTTACGCGCGAATCTTAAAAATTACGGTCACAGTGAATTTTTTTTACTGTAAACCATTTAAAAACAGCACTGGCACTGGCCGCGGAATTATGTATGACCGTTTTAAAACGGTACTGGCACGCGGTGGGTTAAAAAGAATGCTTTGTAAAACTAGATGCAAGAATTTATGTCTCTCAAATTAGAATGCAGTACAAATGATAGCACTGGCTAAAGCATGGGTGGGGAACCTTTCTCCTATTAAAGGCCATTAGGGTATTTTTAACATCATTTACGGGCCGTACAAAATTATGAACTTAAAATCAACTGTAGGCCAGTACATAATATACTTATATCTGTATCTATATCTATCTATCTATTAATCTGTCTATCTATCTATCTATCTATCAATCTATCTGTTTATCTATCTATCTATATAATATATATCTATATATATATATATATATATATATATATATATATATATATATACATATTCATAAGTTTATGAAATTGCACTTATGAATTGCCTCGCAAGCCTGATCAAATGGTCTTGCGGACCTTATACAGCCCAGAGGCTGGACGTTCCCCACCCCTGGGCTAAAGCAATCATTCGTCATACTACTAGCCTACCAATAAACATAATTTAACCCAAGCAAATCAACGAAGCTGAGTAATCTAGGCTATCACTGGTGTTAACCTAATCAAATCAAAATTTTGACCCAACACAGACTGCCACTAGACCAGTATTTTGCAAGGGAGTAGACTGTTGCACAAGAAGAACAGGGCGGTGCTGCCGATGTGGATGGCAAGCTGGTGATAAGGAGAGATGGAGCTCCCGTTTCACCAACCTTCAGGGCCTGTTCCTGACCATCTCCTTTTAATGAACATTTTCAGTATACTCATTAACAAAGACAGTAGGCCAGCACACTCTCATAAAACCTCTATCTTCAAGTATCTACACCACTCTACATGTACATTTGATATCACACCTATTTCCATCCCCCCTTAGCAATGGCCGCTGCATTATTACAGGCAAATTCAGTGGAATCACGGATTGCCACCACCTGCAGCGTAGGGCTGGTGGCACAGGGTCTCCTGGTTGCAATCAAGTGGCTGTGCTGATAGCAGGTGTTGCAAACACTGTTTATGCTCGTCAGTGGAGAAGCGCAGGTTCAGTCTTATTATTAACTAATATCCGTGGTCTTAGTACCAATCTGAATTCCGCTCACTTTTTCCTCCAGTCAGTATCTCCTTACAGAAAAACATATCTCTCCCTCTACTGACATATCCTCATTTTGTTCTCCTGGTTATCATCTCTTCAAAAACTTCCATAACAAGGGTGGCACCTGTTGTTACGAGTATATCAAATTTGCAGTTGACACTGCTTTGAATTTCACTTCAGCCAATTTTGATTATTCACTATATAAATTAAATAATCTAAATATTATCAAATATATCTGTATAGTTTATCACTCCCCCACTGCTGCTTCAAAAACCAGCATATTTTATTCCATATCCTCGCAGTTGACAAACATTAACCTCATCCTTGCCACTGATATTACCATTTTGGGTGATTTTATCGTCCATAATGAAGAATGGTTATTGCATTCTGCCATGATTGGCGATACTGGTCCAGAATGTGAGCTGTTTGCAGAGTCGTTTAATCTTAAGCAAGTGGTAAAACAACCAACCAGAATACCAGATAATCCCGACCATAACGTCTATCTCTTGGACCTATTTCTGACAAATAACCCAGATCAATACAGGACAGAAGTACTGTCACCACTTGGATCCTCCGACAATACTTTCATCAAATCCTCAATTTTCAGTCCCCCCAAACTTCCCCAGCCTGATCCTGTCAGAGTGACCAGATGGCACTTTGATAGAGCAGACTAGGATGGATTTAGATATTAACTTGCTGATATTCCATGGCAATCTTTCTTCTCCAGTGAAATCAGTTCTACCCAGTCCCATATTAATGACTTAATACAAGCTGGTATGGAATTGTTGATATCCAGTCTACAGTTCATTAAATAATCGGACTCCCCCAAATTGTTTGACAGCAATTGTGTCAGAACAACGACCCAAAAGTCCATAGCATATCACTTTTACTTAACATCAAAAACATCTGAATCTCTCAGTCAACGTAAAATTGCTAGAAACCATGCAAAAGCAGTAATACATTTCGCTAAATCAAACTTTCATCATAACCAAGCATCCAGACTATTAAATAATCCCAATGACAATAGAATATTGTGGTCAATTCTCAGTTCTTTCAATAACTTCAACAAGTTATCACCCATTCCCCCACTCAAATCTTAAGATGGTAACACTATATGACCCACGTGGTAAAGCAAACATCCTTGCCCGTACATTTGCCAGAAATTCTACCTTAAGGGAAGTCAGCCAGAAGGTCCCTGTACAGTACCAGTAGTAGAATTTGACTCTCCAGAAACTGCTTCACTTAAGATACCGACTACATATGTATAATCATCTATCTTAGACAATTTACCAACCAACAAAGCTCCATGTCCACACTGAAATCCTTTAATTGTTTTGAAAAAGTGTTCCCTAGAACTTACCCCTGATCCAGCTAAATTATTCAGACTATACATACGAACTTCTTCATTCTCTAATTCATGGAAAGAAGCCAATATCCACCCAGTTCCAAAGAAAGGAAGTTTCTCTGACCACTCTAATTACAGACCAATAGCTATCACATCTTCTCTTGGTAAAGTATTTGAGATTGTAATTAATAAACATATAGTTAAACATCATTAATCCAACAGCTTAATTAGTGATAGTATGGTTTTCGCTACGAAAGATCCACTGTTGATATACTGTCTCCTGACTCAACCATCCACCAGTTAACTGACCAACAAGAAGAAACTCATGCAGCAGCCCTTCATACCTCTAAAGCTTTTGAAAGAGTGTGGCACCATTCCCTGCTATCCCAACTTCTTTGCTATGGCCTATCTATTGTTCCTCTGATTTCCTCCTATCTCAGTGACAGAAAGATAAAAGTAGATGATGTATCTTCCAATTTCCACTCGATTAATGCTGGCGTAGCACAAGGATCAGTTCTGGCTCGAACCCTATTTCTAATTCATAATAATGATCCCTTATCTGTCATCCATAATCCTACCCATTCATATGCAGATGACTCAACTCTTCACAGTTCATTTACACATAAAACACCCTATCACAAAGCTATCTCTGACACACAACTTAGTACAGCAATCTCCATAAATCAAGGCAACTGAATGGGGACACAATAACATTGTCTCATTCAATACTAGGAAAGCCCAATATATACAGTTTACTAATAGGCAGATATTGCCTAATTCCTTTATTACCTTCAGTGCTACTAATATTCCTATCACCAAAAGTATTGAGTTTCTCGGTGTTTCACTTAAGAATGTCCTCAGCTGGACCTCTCTCACGTGCTAAAACCGCTTCAGTGAAACTTGGATTATTGTACAGAGGCTATAGCTTCTTCACTGATGAGCAGTTGGCTGTAATTCAGCTCGAAAATTGCTCACCCTTGTCGAATGGATGTGGATAGACTGCACTGAAACAACTGGATAAAATTAAGAACAAAGCTGTTAGATTTATCAATAACTCTACTGTTACAAATGAACCACCTCCCCTACAAGTAAGAAGGAATGATGCCTTCCTTTCATTATTTTGCAGACACTTTCATGGCAAATGCAAGGACGAAATTGCATCCATTGTACCACCTCTCCATTCCTTCCACTGCAGCTACACTGGCATCTCATAGTGCTCATGACTGGACTGTCACACTGCCATATTGCTGAACTTCTGCTTATCCGAATTCTTTTATTTCCTGAACTGCATCTCTTTGGAACTCTCTTCTCCAGAGTGGTTTTCCCCCAAACTTCAACCTACAGCTGATCAGGTCCAACTGATACATATTTTATAGGAATGGAGGACACCTGTAATGTGATGTATGGGTTATTAATTTTTTGTATTCATTTGTTTTTCCTTCCAATGTTCTGTTATTGAAAAAAAAAAAAAAAATTCACTTCATTCCTCACTTGTGGGGATCATAACATCATCGTGGCCTCCCTTCATTTTTCTCTCAACCCTCTCACACATAATTATGAAAAAAGAAAAATGTTTTTTTTTTGCTCTACATTTATTTTAATGCTTACGACTGTCAACCAGAATGCATGTTTTGTTACATATCGATGGGATGGATGACATTGCATGCTTTCAGTCAGACAGCTTATTCGAGGTTGAGCCACTCAAAACTCGCGTCTCATATCTGGATCCACAACCAACCGGTTTCGGCATTTACTGTTTATGTGTACAGCAGAAGAGTGGAGAAACCAGATTCACATAAATATGTGGAAAATGGCAAGAGGACTCTAGAGCGACTTCACCAACGTTTGGTTATGACTGATACATGGAGCACCAGAACACAGTCAGAGATTTTTCTTCATAAAGGTGTCTTGCAGCAGAATCATCCTTGAGGTCAAGCAATTCGTCCTGAACATCATCGGGAATGGCAGCAATATCGCGGTCAGAACCAAATGATTCCTCGACAGCTTCCCTTCTTCCTCTTTAAATTCTGGGAAGTATCTTTTTACCTCAGTATTTAAGGATTTCAAGTGCTGAATTATTTCATTTTTGAGTCATGGGTAAAGCAGGTGATCCTCATCAATCTCGTCAAGAACAGTTGAAAGATTCTCAAACATGGCAACATTTTCTGTACTCATTTTCCTTTGCTAGTTCTGGAGATATCAAGAAATGAACGCATACAGTACAGCCCATGAGGTGAAATACATTTCTTTCTTTGCCTTGTAGCTTGAGATTCAACCTGTTTAGCTGCTGAAAAACTTCGGCCAGGTATGCAGGACGTGACTCTCGAAAGTGACACTAGAATGCTGCACAGAAAGCAGTAGATATTTCTCACATACTTAAAATAAGGGCGCCAACGGGTCGTGGCCAAGAGGGAGGTTGCAACAGGGAGTGAGGGAGACAACTGCACCCTGTACACAGTCCTAAGTCTGCTGGAAGAATCCCTTCTGTAGAGGTGAATAGGACTTCATAGGTTTGCTCGACAACAAGTTCACTCCTTCATATTCCATGCAAAGTATTGTCACTAAGCCATATTTTTTCTTGCCTCTTCTTTGATCCAGCAGTGTCGAAACGTAGCAAGTATACGCTGGAGTGAGAGGGAGCAAGGTGACAAGCTTAAACACGTGGCCCTCTCACCCGAGTGTATGGCAGACACACTCTGATTTACTAATTACAAAAACCAGCCATGGTCCCCCTAAAATCCTGTCGTGTCTCCCTTGGGGACCGGGGATCTCAGTTTGAGCACCAGTGTAACAAAAACTACTACTAGACCTAACTAAATCAAATTCTGACCTGACATTAGTTACTGTAGCTTGGCAGGAACAAAACCTGTGAGAACCTATAGAACCTAAAATAATAATAAATACACGATATATTGGCTACTGGGCACACAGTGTATACACAACAGTGTGACCCACTGAACATACTGTACTGTGGCAAATAACAAAATAAGATTAAGTAGTTGAAAAGATAATACAGTATTTGCTAGACTGTTGAGTGTTATTCCTTAATTCAGGACTTTCAAATTCATAATCTACTGAATTCTAGTGTGCTGTCTCAGTGTCAAGAACTAATGTACAGTACAATACTTTTCATTCAGAGACTTAAACTCTGCAAGTCAGAAAGATGGCTCCGTAAAGAAACTTTATGTCTTTCAGTAGTGATAAATTAAATAATGCCCTACAATAACCATCCATCCATCCATCATCCAATCCTACGTTGCCCCATGAGGAGCGTAGGAGCCCGGGGCTAAGAAAGTTGGTCCTGGCATTTAAGATGAGAGTGACCAGCCTCACTCATCCCTGAGTGGCGTTACGTGAGCAATTAACCCCAACCACCCCTTGGATGTAAACCTTCACCGGCTCAATCCGATTGGAGCACCTTTATTACCCACTAAACCACCAGGAGCGAAAGGTATATATTCAGAAAAAGTCTGCAGCCAAACATGACATTCCAGACACTCGTTTTGTTGATTTTTTTTTTTTTAGTGTATCCTTAACTTTATTCAGTTTTACACCATTAGAGTTAGAAAAGGCTGACATTTATAATATTTTCCGCACTTACATACTGATTTCCTTCCTCCCAGTGAAACAAGAGAGATACTGTACAAACCGCAATGTCGGATATTTGTTTAAAATCAGCACACTGTTGCCATGGTAACATGACGTCATCCCTTCGGCTGTCTGTTAACTAAGCCTTTAGAAAATGACATCATTTAATATATACAAATATTCAGGGATATATTTCATTTCTTCCCAGTCTTTTTTATGACTTCTTAACATCCTCAATTCGATGGCGTATTTCTGGATTTTATTATTGGTGTTTTAAGGCGATGCTATTTTAGTTAAGATTTATTTTACCTCTCAAGTTCGAAGAGATTCTTTTGAAATACGTAGCAGCCTAACCGTAGGGAAAGCAAACCCAAAGAATAAGGAGTCATATGGAGTGGATCAACATGCAGAAAGCGTTTGTCATATTTATATTTAAAAACTTATTAAGTACATAAACGAAGATGGTTTTAGTGCAGTGTTTTTAGTGTCAAAAACCCCAATGATGATAGAATTGGGATGTTTGTGCTAAGGGGAGGAGCCGGAGGATGTATTGTACTGGTACATTGTGTGAGGTGTTCAGGTAAAATGAAGTGTTGAAAATGTTGATTTCTTGTCTGAGACCATAACTGACAATGTGTTTCTTGTATAGTGTCATTCTGGAAAAGACACTGTGTTGTCTGCCTTCATCCTTGTAAAGGATGTATAGTTTAGATACAAGTGATGAGACTTCTTTCATGGCCATCGGTTCTGTCTGTGTGGATGTGTGAGTAGCGCCTAATGTGTGTGTGTGTGTGTGTGTGTGTGTGTGTGTGTGTGTGTGTGTGTGTGTGTGTGTGTGTGTGTGTGTGTGTGTGTGTGTGTGTGTGTGTGTGTTTGGAGGGGGGGGCTTTGTTTCTTGCGAGAGTGCGATGCATGTTTTGTGTAGCAGTATTAGTAGATCAACCCCGGTCTACCTGGTTGAGCACACCAATCACCCAGTGCCATCTTGAGCAGTGAACTGATGTTTCCTTGTCATGGACAGCGCCTCGTCACAGCGAGGCGCAGGAAGAAGTGTAAAAGTTTGGTTACTGGATGAATGAAACCTATGCATCTCTCCACCCAGTTATCAGGACACCACAGTAGGCTCCACATCACCAAGTTCTTTGGTTATTTGGTTACCACCCAGCATTATAAATGATTTCCTGGGTTAGCCTACAGGAATGCATTAGGCTTGTCATTTTGTATACTGAAGCGTGGACTAAGAAAGAAGTAAACAGACCTACATCAAGTGAGTGGATGATGGTCGCCACCACCTACTACTGTACAGTATGTTGTGTGTATGTAGAAAGTGTTCGTTATCGCTCACCTTTAGCAAGGCGAGACGATATAGTTTTTGTCTGTGTGGCCGTGTGTGTGTGTATGTGTTGCCAAAATTTTTCGAAAAGTTGTAGATGAATTTTCACCAAACTTTCAGCAAACTGCAAACTTTATGGATATGCAGAAGCCTATTACTTTTGGTGAGGATTTGATCAAGACGATCTAATGCCAGCCCCCATATATATTTTTTATATATGTATTGGCTTCTTGTGAAACGTGTTGACTGAATTCAATAGAGTTTTGCAAAATTTTATCGCCTTCCTTTAGCAAGACGAAACTTTTTTATTTTTAGTTTCTGTTGGTGTGTATCTGTGTCAAAAGTACCTCGTCTTCAAACTTGATCTGTATGTAGCTTGCACCTTAGCCAACAAAATACTTTGGTTGGCAATTAGCATTCAGTCCCCGAATGCTTTTGCTTCATTTTGTAGTGTTTGGAGGAATGGGATGCAGGCAATCAGCGTTTATCTGTAATACGCTGATGCTTCGTGCTCGTGCCCGAGGTGTAGTATTTTTGCACAGGGGCTGCAATATGATGGTGTTGGTTATCTGGGTAAGGAAGATTGCTGGAGGGAGTTGAAAGAAATGTGTATGACAGAATGATAGAAGTGTTTGTCGAGGTGCACATATCACATACCACTGTGCTGTGGTGTTGTTTGGTAGTTGTGTGATGCATGTGGTACAAATCTGTTTTTAGCAAGAACTGCACCGAACAGATCCACTTGTCCATCATGTAGGCCAGTGGTTCTCAACCCGTTTCAGGCCATTGACCACCAGCCCAGTTAAAAGAAATATCGTGGACCATTTCATTTTTGAGCAATGATAAATAAAGCATAGACAACAAACATTTTGGTTTGAAAAATATTTCTTAAATAGGAATAATACAATAAAATGAAAGGACAATTATTTGTTTTGAAAAAAAATTTCGTACTGCATTTTCAATTAATTAAAAAATATATGCACCAATCTCCAGTTTAATACCAAATATAGTGAACGTCCTGTTGACCAACCAAAAAGTCACCATGGACCATCAGTTGAGAAACACTGGTGTAGGCCTACTTGTGATGCGTTGGGAACTAACCAGGCAAATGTATTGTGCTCAGAGCCCGGTATTGCCTTCATTGCCTCTGAGAAGTGTGATGAGGAGCGAAATGACTGACACAGACATTTATCCCTCTGTAAGAACGCATAGGAAGCAGCTGTTCTTCACGCATTTCATGGTTCACCAACGCCTCCTCACCTAATTCAGGCAAGAATGGGAAGGTCCGGCTCACAGGCAGAAGTCGCAACCTCTCTTCCACACCTTAAGGCCAAGAACCACACTGATTTGAACCCCTTCCAGTGCCAAATTATCTGAGTTAAAGGATTAACAGCAGAATGATATTGCACTTCTGATACAACCTCACTGATGAGAGTGAAAGATAAGCAGTGAACATGGTTTTTGTATCAGTCAACCGTTACGTTGTTTGGAGACGGTTAGATGTTTGTAGTACACAACATCAGATTTAACCAGAGTGTACAGCAGATACTTCCATGTGCTTGCAGCTATTTAAGAAATGCGCTGTGCTTCATTTGTCTGGTGACACTTGCCAATAATTTTGCAGCCGTTACCTCCTACTTAGCACTCGTCACATGACACCATTTCGGCTCTGATACTGAACGTCTATAAGGCTGTCTCAGTCATGAGTGGCGTAGCAGTATTCCAGCATATTTTTTTTCTTTTTTAGGATATGTCGGTTGGTACTGTGGAACCAGGTGAAGGCATTCGCACATGAAAGTTCTTTGGACCTCCTTTTTCTCCCAAGATGCAAATTCCACACTGGGCAACATACAGGATTTCATTAAAGTCGGCATGGAAACATTCATTCCCCAACATAGTTGCAGAAAAAGAGGTAATTCTCCTGAATGGTTTGACCACAATTGTGCTGGAGTAACAGAACATAAAACAATAGCCTATAACACTTATACAAGGACCAAAACCAAAGAAGCCTTTAACTATTACAGAAATATCAGAAACCATGCCAAAACTATTATCAATCTTTGTAAATCAAACTTTCTACATTGACAGGCTAACAAACTACTAAACAACTCAAATGATTACAAAATATTCTGGTCAGCCCTTAATTCATTCAAAACTAACTTCACTACCACCTCTTCCATTCCACCTATACTGTCCCCCAATAGGAATCTAGTAAGTGACCCACGTGGAAAAGCCAAACTTCTTGTTGACATTTTTTTCCCAACAAACTCAACCCTAAATACAGAAAATCACAATATTCCTGTACCTGATTTTGATTCCCCTCAAATACCTCCTTTCATGATTCACACCAGATACGTACAAGCTGTATTACAGAATCTCTCAGGAGACAAAGCTACTGGTCCAGATGAAATTCCTTCAATAATACTTAAAAATTACTCCTCAGTGTTGGCTCCTGTATTGGCAAAATTTTTCTGCTTATGCATCTGTACCTCAACTTCTCGAGCCTCTTGGAAAGAAGCAAATATCCATCCTGTTCCTAAAAAGGGGGCAACTTCTGATCCATCAAACTATAGACCAATTGCAATAACTTCCATTCTCGGTAAAGTTTTTTAGACACTAATTAACAAACATATAATCAAGCATCTAAAAATCAATAAATTAATCAATGATCGGCGGTATGGATTTAGACAAGAACGTTCAATTGCAGACATTCTTTGCCTTCCTACCCATCAGATTAACAAAACAATAGACCAACATTGTGAAACACACACAATAGCACTTGATATATCAAAAGCATTTGACAGAGTATGGCACCGGACCTTATTGTCTAAGATGTCACACTATGGCCTTGCATCACTGGTTCCTCTAATTTCTTTTTACCTTCAATATAGAATTATACGGGTCATGGTAGATGGAATTTATTCTCAGTTTCATTCCATAAATGCTGGCGTACCTCAGGGATCAGTTTTGGCGCCAACCCTCTTTCTCATTCATATAACTGACCTCCAATCTGTCACTCACAACATAATACACTCTTATGCTGATGACTCGACCCTTCATAGTTCTTTCACATTTAGTACCTCCTTTACACAATTTGATATTATAAATTCCCAAATAAACACAGCAATTTCTCTGAACCAGGACCTTTCTAAAATTAATCAATGGAGACAAACAAATCTGGTCTCATTTAATGCTCAGAAAATTAAATACATTAATTTCTCCAACAGAAAGAATCCTTCAGACTCTCACATAATTTTAAATGATGTCAATATTCCCATATCCACTACAATTGATATCCTAGGTGTTACTCTAAACCCCAACCTAAGCTGGACGGTTTACGTTAAATCCCTTGCTAAAAATGCTTCCAAAAAATTGGGACTTATGTTCAGAGTTCGTGAGTTCTTCACTGACGAGCAGATGGCCACAAAATACAAAAGTCATGTGCGTTCTGAGATCGAATACTGTTCGCCACTGTGGAGTGGATGTGGATCAGTTGCACTGAGGCAGTTGGACAATATTCAAAATTAAGCCATTAGATTCAATAACCCTGCCATTACGCAGGACCTTCCTCCATTATCAGTACGTAGAGATGTTGCTTCTTCAGCACTATTTTATCGATATTTTTACTGTAAATGCTCTGACGAACTTGCTTCAATTGTGCCTCCCCTTCACATTTTCTCCCAAAATACTCGGGCAGCTGTGAGTGCCTATGAACTCACACTCTCTCCCCTCGCAATGCAGAACCTCTGCTTATCAAAATTTATTTATCTCCAGAACTACTACTGTCTGGAATTCACTTCCTGGGAGTTGTTTCCCACAAACATTTAATCCACTTCAATTTAAATCCAGTTGTTATGAATATTTTATGAATGAAGCATGCCTTTAGGCACATAGACTTATTTTTTTCCCCTTTGTTTTTCCTTCCTCTATTCATTATCTTAAAAAAAAAAAAAAAAAACATGGATGGCTTCAGCGTGCGCAGGCTCGGAAAGTCTAACGATCTAGAAAATATTGAGCAATAATGGCAAAAATATGATTTATTTTGATATTTATCATGGATAAAGGGAAAAAAAGTAGCTGTTCTTATCATTTGAAAGGCAAGCAGAATTTGATGAAAGAGAAAGGTGGAAGTGGCTTTCCATGGCCAACCCAGGAGGAAACCACTTGCATGAGAATGTTTGAGCAACAAAAAAGAGCATAGTAATTAACGCTGTGACAGGCTTTGTTCAACTACTCCCACACTCAGCCTCTTTGGGGCCTTCCACGTCCTCTTAACTGAAAGTTTGCTTTGCTCTCTCTCTCTCTCTCTCTCTCTCTCTCTCTCTCTCTCTCTCTCTCAGTATTTCTAGACATTTGAAAGTTTCTCTCAAAAGACTGATGGACAGGAGGCACAGGAAACAGCTCACTGTGAGCGCTCATGCTAGTTTGCTGCTGATGAAAAATATTGCGCTAATTGTCTGCACTGTTTTGAGTGCAGTGAGAGTGCAAGTCCACTAATAATACCAAATTTCCTTTTTTTCCAGCCTATAATCGACACAGCGTGTCCATAGACACCGAATCATTTACGCAGCCACCTGGCCACCATCTTTCTCTGTCATATTCATTGTGAGGCTCGTACAGGGTATATTGAGGGAACGGACAGTCAGCCAATCAATACTACTGGAGCATCAGGCAAATCTGTCCACAGCAGTAATTCTGTCATCCTTCTCCCCCCACCCCCACACACACTACTGCTATACTATAGAGTCTCCACTCTCATTTGACCTAAAATTGCCTTCCCTCTATATTGAATGATGAACTGTAAAAAGAGATTCATATTAGAATATTGTGCTAGTCACAGAGTAGTGTTATGGTGCGGATTTAGATTTGTTGTATTTTTGGCCGGTGAGGTGCCCCACATCCACTCACTCAGTGTAGTAGGCTACTCCTCTGTTCCAGTGCGACTCTATACTGAGTGACACGCCGAATGATTCCCTGAGAGCCAGGAAATCATACGCTGAGTGGTAACCTTATAACCAATACATGTTCCCCACGTGTCAACAAGCGGCAGAGGGTTAGTGTCCCTCCCCAGAAAACAACAAACTAATAGGAAAAACTAAATGCCTTGGACCACGACCGACCAACAGGCGATGACAAAGGACCGGACAAAGGCCATGGTGCGTATTTCATCATCGAATGAGAGGGGTGCGATTGATGAGGTGAGAGAGAGAGAGAGAGAGAGAGATCGTCCAGGTGCTTGAGGATGTGAAAGTGGACATACGTAGATTGACTGAGACCAAATGGAGTTTGTGAGAGTGTGAGGGAGTGGGAATATCGACTAGGTATGTACGGGAGTAGGTGAGAATGACAGGGCAAAGGTGAATGTTGTTACATAGCCTATGATTTCATCATCCTTTGTGTAATTTTAACGCACAGTATGCTGCATGTTTGATCACGAGCTTGTTCTGCCTCAGTCCCCCCCTTCTACCGTTATAGTAGAGTAAGTCGTCCTTTCTGTTATTCAGTGCGGGATTGTCGACCGTTTGTCCCCATCGCTTCATTTGCGCGTCCTTATTACAAGTTGTATCAAGCTCTGCTAGCTCCTATATAATGAGCTCAGTCTCTGCATCATTGCCACTTAGATCTGCTCCTCATTTTGTTCACATCTCTGTCCTCCCCTGTACAGATATTATTATTGTGAGTGCTCAAGAAATCTCCAACCATCTAGCAGCTGTGTGTAATTTGAGTATAACTGTTGTTGCATTTTTTCTTCTACTGTATAGCATAAGTTTAATTTGTAGGCCTAGTGAAGTTTTTGTAATTCATGTAGGGTTCTTTGTGTCAGTTATTTTTGATAATAGTTTGTATCTGTAATTATTTATCTGGCATTCACTGAGTATTATCTGGTATCTCATTTTATCAGGGCTGACTTAGATAAATTTACTCTTGCTAATTTCGTGTTAATAGAGGCTATTGCAGTTAACCATATATTTAACCTGTTTTTGCCATTACATTATCCTTATGAGTCCTGAATGTTTTGTTGTTAATTTAAGCATTAAACTTTAACTTGTAATTTTACCTAACTCTTTTGTTTTGAACCTGGAACTTTACGGGACAGTAGTGACTCTTCGTATTCTCACTTAAAGTGTACATTATCTTTCTCTGTTCCGTAACATAAATTTGGCGACCTCATATCAGGATATTCAGGATATTATCATAAGGATATTGTTTGATATTTTGTGACTGTGATATATTCATGATGGCTACTATTTCTACACTTGATGAAGCCAAAGATTTTTTGTCAAATGTGCAAACAGTGTGTGATATAGAAAACAGAACAAAGAATGAACTTAAGCTTGTTGCTCAACAATTGGGAATTGCAGTTCACTCTCATCATTCTAAAGATCAAATTGTTGGCATGATTAATAAAAGCTTGTTTAATGTAACTCCTCCAAATGAGCAAACGCAGATTGAATTAGCTAAGTTACAGCTAGCTCTGCAGGAGGCTAAGGCTAAGGAGGCGGAGTCTCGTGTTAAGGAAGCAAATGCTCGTATTGAAGAGGCACAGGTACAGGCTCAGGCACAAATTGAACTTGCCAGGATTCAGGCAGACCATGAGTATCGCATGAAACAAGGTGGAACTGGATCATCTAGCTCTGATGATTTTGATGTGGCTAAAAATGTTAAACTTGTCCCTCCTTTTAATGAATCTGATTTAACAAAGTATTTTCAGTTGTTTGAGAGGGTAGCTACAGGTTTTAATTGGCCTAAGGAGTATTGGCCAGTACTCCTTCAAACTGTTCTCACCGGTAAAGCTCAAGTAACTTATGCATCTTTGCCTCAGGATCAGTCTGATAATTATGATGTAGTTAAGAGCTTGATTCTTAAGGCCTATGAGCTTGTTCCTGAAGATAATAGAGTAAAATTTAGGACAACTTACAAGCAAGATAAGCAATCCCATGTTGAGTATGCAAAAATCAAAGAAGATCTGTTAGAGCAGTGGTTAAATTCTAAGAATGTGGATTCTGATTTTGGTAAATTTAAGCAGATGATTTTGCTGGAGGATTTCAAAAGGTGTATTTATAAAGATGTAAGCCTATATCTTGATGAGAAAAGAATAGATAATTTGTCTGATGCTGCAGTTTTAGCTGATGAGTATGTTCTCACTCACAAGAGATATTCTAGAGAAAAAGGGAAAGCTGAGAGTAAGTACGTTGCCTCTACTCAGAGTACAGGTAACAGGAAAGAGAATAAGGATGATGTTTCTCAGGAAGTAAATACCAGCTTCACCTCTAGATTTCAGAAAAGTAAATGTACTTATTGTAGTAAGCTTGGTCATACTACGGAGAGATGTTTCAGGAGACAGCGTGATGTGAACAAAAAGGAGTCTTTAAATATTCAGTCAATTGGTCTAGTGTCCACTCTTGAGAGTTCCCAGAATTCTTTAACTGAGTTAACTGAACCTGCTTTGAGGGGTAACTTAAATTCTCATGATGGAGCTCCTCTTTTGAGCAGTAACGTGGGTGACACTCTCAAGAGTTCATGTGCTAATTTCCTGTCTGATGGTTTTGTCAGTCCTCTGGACAGTAATGACAGGAAATCAGTTCAAATATATCGTGATACAGTTGCTTGCCAATCCCTTATGCTGACCAGTGTTCTAGGCTCTAATGTTAATTCCTCTGATGAAACTGTAATCTTACAAGGTGTAGGAAATAATTACTTCTCTGTCCCTCTGTGCAGAGTGAATTTAGAGTCTGGTTTTGTTAATGGTTCCGTTATGGTTGGGTTGGTTGAGACACTCCCAATGTCAGGTGTAACTTTCTTACTTGGAAATGATATTGGTGGAAGTCAAGTGTGTCCAGCTCCTCAGTTGTCTAGTGAACCAGTGGCTGCGACCCAGGATTGTGATGTCCCTGATGTGTTCCCTGCATGTGCTGTCACTAGGGCTAAGTCTAAAGTTACTGGTGTTTTAGAGGATAATGATGATGATGATGTTATCCTAGCTGACACTTTTCTTGCTAATTTGGACCACTCACCAGATGAGGCAGTACCCCGTAGTGTTGATAATTTGTCTCGTCAAGAGTTGGTTGAGTTGCAGGTTGCTGACCCTGAGTTGAAAGGTCTAGCTAACTCTGCTGACAGTGAGGAAGAGTCAGCCGGTGCTTCTACTTGTTATTATGTAAAGTCAGGAGTACTTATGAGGAAGTGGAGACCCCAACAGCATCAGCCGACTGTGAATGGGAGGTTGTACATCAAGTTGTCATCCCTCGTGTTTGTAGGCAGGATATCATTAGAGTGGCTCATGATTCCAGTTTGGCAGGACACCTTGGAGTGAGGAAGACTGTGGCACGCATTTTGAAACACTTCTACTGGCCAGGTATCTTCAGGGATGTTTCCTGGTATTGTAAGTCTTGTCACACCTGTCAAGTTGTGGGGAAGTGTAATCAGACCGAAAAGGTTGCACCTCTAGTTCCCATTCCTCCTTTTGAGGCGCCTTTCACCCGTGTGTTGGTGGATATTGTGGGCCCTCTTCCTAAGACTTCTTCAGGATTTTCTTATGTGTTGACCATGATTGATATGGCTACTCGTTATCCTGAAGCCATTCCACTTAGAAATATCTCAGCAAAGAATGTGGTTAAGGAAATGCTAGGGTTCTTCACAAAGTTTGGTCTGCCCAAGGAGGTACAGTCAGACCGGGGAAGTAATTTCATGTCAAATGTTTTCAAGCAGTCTCTGAAAGAGTTGGGCATCACCAAGATCACGTCTTCAGCTTACCATCCCCAGACCCAAGGAGCGTTGGAGAGATATCATCAAACACTCAAATCGATGCTTAAGAAATACTGTTTGGAACATCAGAAAGACTGGGATAAAGGTCTTCCATTCGTTGTGTTTGCCGCAAGAGAATCTCCAAATGAATCACTGGGCTTCTCACCTTTTGAACTACTGTTTGGCCATGAAGTAAGAGGACCCCTTAAGCTACTCAAGGAATGCTGGCTGTCGGAGGAAGATGACGTCAACCTGCTGGAGTATGTGATGAATTTCAAAGAACGACTGTCCACTGCTTTACAGCTGGCGAGAGAGAATTTAGGAGCTGCTCAGGAGAAGATGAAGACTTGGTATGATAAGAAGTCCAGGTTACGCCACTTTCAGCCAGGAGATCAGGTTTTGATTCTGCTACCAGTTCATGGGCAACCTCTTCAAGCCAAGTTTAGTGGTCCTTATTTCGTGGAGAAGAAACTCAGTGATGTCAACTATGTCATCGCCACGCCAGATCGTAGAAAGATCAAGCAACTATGTCACATCAACATGCTAAAGTTATATCACAGGCGGGACGAAAATAATCCAGTCTGCACTGTAGCTGTTCCACCCGAGTCTGCAAGTGAAGCTCTCCCATGCAGCATGAGCCTGAGTGATAGTTTGGGGAAGAATCCTGATATCATGAATGATCTCCAGACTAAGCTTTCTCATCTACCTCCCAAGGAAAGGCAGGAGTTTTCGGCATTACTGCAGGAGTACCCGCAAGTGTTCCGTGCCACTCCAGGAAGAACCACTGTGTTGATGCATGATGTCGATGTTGGAGACGCAAAGCCAATTAAATTGCCTCCTTACCGTGTGAACCCAGTGAAAGTTCCTCTCATCCAGAAGGAGCTTGGCTACCTGTTGGACCACAAGATGATTGAGCCCTGTCAGAGCGAGTGGAGTTCTCCTGTCACTCTGGTCCCTAAGCCAGGTGGGTCACAGAGGCTTTGCATCGACTACAGACGTGTTAATCAGATAACTAAAACAGACACTTACCCTCTCCCTCGTGTGGAAGATTGCATAGACAAGATCGGAAAGGCTAGGTACATAAGTAAGTTTGATTTGTTAAAGGGATACTGGCAAGTACCTATGACTGAACGTGCTAGGGAGATCTCATGTTTTGTAACATTAGGAAAGACCTTTGCATGGTCTGTAATGCCTTATACAGATTGTTTTAGAGTAATAAGAAATTTCCTTTGTAAATTTCTTTTTTCTTTGTGGGGAGGTGTTACATAGCCTATGATTTCATCATCCTTTGTGTAATTTTAACGCACAGTATGCTGCATGTTTGATCACGAGCATGTTCTGCCTCAGTCCCCCCCTTCTACCGTTATAGTAGAGTAAGTCGTCCTTTCTGTTATTCAGTGCGGGATTGTCGACCGTTTGTCCCCATCGCTTCATTTGCGCGTCCTTATTACAAGTTGTATCAAGCTCTGCTAGCTCCTATATAATGAGCTCAGTCTCTGCATCATTGCCACTTAGATCTGCTCCTCATTTTGTTCACATCTCTGTCCTCCCCTGTACAGATATTATTATTGTGAGTGCTCAAGAAATCTCCAACCATCTAGCAGCTGTGTGTAATTTGAGTATAACTGTTGTTGCATTTTTTCTTGTACTGTATAGCATAAGTTTAATTTGTAGGCCTAGTGAAGTTTTTGTAATTCATGTAGGGTTCTTTGTGTCAGTTATTTTTGATAATAGTTTGTATCTGTAATTATTTATCTGGCATTCACTGAGTATTATCTGGTATCTCATTTTATCAGGGCTGACTTAGATAAATTTACTCTTGCTAATTTCGTGTTAATAGAGGCTATTGCAGTTAACCATATATTTAACCTGTTTTTGCCATTACATTATCCTTATGAGTCCTGAATGTTTTGTTGTTAATTTAAGCATTAACCTTTAACTTGTAATTTTACCTAACTCTTTTGTTTTGAACCTGGAACTTTACGGGACAGTAGTGACTCTTCGTATTCTCACTTAAAGTGTACATTATCTTTCTCTGTTCCGTAACAATGTATAGACTGTTGTATGCAAGAGATGGAGAGAGAATATACGAGAGTATGGATCAGTTTGTTCAAGGACTGTGGAGTAAGACCGAAAGTAGGAATACAAATGTGGGTGCTTGTGTGTGTATATGCACCAACAGAAGACCATTGGAGCAGAGTGAAAGCAAAGTTCGGGGCAAATGTGGAAGCGTGCTTGGAATTGTTTGAGAGGAGGGAGAGAGTGTTTTTGATTGAAGATATGAATGGAAAGTAGGTAACGTGAAGGTGGATAGAGTAGTTGGTGAGTGGGGTGTGCCTACAGAAGTGGATGAGAATGGCAGTGCTCCACCGAACATTTGTGTGGGAAGGGGGGTGTTGATAGGCAATACTCTCTTTAGGCACAAAATGATCCACATGTATACATTACTACATGGCGCTTGATAAGGAGGATGGATGTTGATCTGAATGAACGGAAAGCCATGATTAATTATGTGTGTGTGGATGAGAGAATGAGAATATATGTGCTGGATGTGACAGCATACAGAGGTTGGGGAGGACTCTCTCATCACCAGTTGGTGCTGGTAAAAGTCGAGGTACATATGTGATGGATAAAGAGAAGGAGAGAAGGGCAGGTGGAAACAGTCCATATAAAGAGGGTAGGAAGATTGTAAGAGGATGAATAAAAGGAAGAATACATGAGAGGAGGAGCGACTGGGTACATACGATTTTGAACAGGTGGGTGAGGTGGAAGGTGTATGCAAGGTACTCATAGAAGAAGTCTGTACAGCATGTGAGGTGATGTGTGGGATGAAAAGAAGACAAAAGCTGGTGCAAGGGACATCATGGTGGAATGAAGAGGTGAGACAAGCTGTGGCGCAAAAGAAGAAAACATATAGCGAGTATATGGGAAGAAGAGGCATGGTGGAAGTGGAAGGACGGTATAGAGAGTATTATGTAGAGAAGAAGAGAGAGGTGAAAAGGATAGTAAGAGAGTGAATAAGAAGAGAGTGGATGAGGAGTTTGGCAGGAAGCTGAGTGTAAAGTGAAGAGAATGGACGATAACGTACTGTGAGGGGATGAAGAGAATTAGAGAATGTGATAAAGGAGGTAGCAGGGGAGTAAAAGATAATAATGGTAGCTTGCTAGTGGAGGAGGTAGAAAAAGTGAGCAGATAGGGAGAACACTGTAAGAAATTACTGAACATAGAGAATGAAAGTAACGAGGGTTAAGGTGGCTGGGGAATGGCTTGGAGAGTGAGGGAAAAGAAGAGGGAGGAACAGATCAGTAGGACTGAAGTAGTGGAAGCAATGAAGAGTCAAAATGAGGAAAGCCCCAGCAACTGATGGACTGTGTGGTGAAATGCCGAAGCATGGAGAAGATGTGCAGATTGGCCTAGAGGGAAGGTACAGTCCTGGAGGATTGGAAGTCAGGTATAATTACTCCCCTGCTCAAAAGAAAAGGGGAAAAAGAAGCGTATGGTAAGCACAGGGACATTTGTTCTCTTAGTGAAATAAGTCAAATGTGATACCATCATCACGACCAGTCTTACCCGTCTCCTTCCCTGTCAACACTTTTTAGTTCAGACGTAATATTGGGGAGCATTGCGTCCATAATTTCTCTTCCCGAAAGTGACAGTTTGATGAACATACTCACATTTTTGTTAAGCTCTGTATAAAGTTATTCTACTTTGTTCGACTCTATCGTTTGTTTCTTTTCCATTAGTGTTGCAGGGCAAACTCTTGGTTTCGTCCCTTACTAAGCTCTCTTTAACTGATTCCAATATTCATCGACTCCTTTTTGTTTGTTTTATTCTGCTAACTTAAAAGCAAATACCTTCATTATTTTCTTTTTCCTTGATGTTTTTTTTTTTTTCTACCGCTTCTGTGTAGGCTATTCTGCCTGTCCTTATAAGCATAGTTAAGCGTTTCGGTAGAAGTTTTTGTATTCTTTGATATGTATTATCAGATTTTCTTTCTACCAGGGATGTTTCCTTCACAGTGGTTATGAAATTTTCAGTATTTTTCCTTTGTGTTGTCATGAGCTTCACCCAGTGGCTGCAAATAATTATTCTGAACCGATAAAGTATTCTGTCTGTCTGTCTGTCTGTCTGTCTGTCTCTCTCTCTCTCTCTCTCTCTCTCTCTCTCTCTCTGTGCCTCCCTTTTGTGCTAAAGACAGATCCTTTGCCACAGTCATTCTTAACGCTATCCAGGACACATTGCAGGTATTCATGGAGTACAGTTGTGAGTCATCTCTGCAACACACCTTCTAATTCCACCCCAGGACGGAGGCAAGTCGTAGCCAAAGTTTCCCACTGAACCAACACCTGTTATTGGTAGTTCAGAACACTTTCTAACTTCACGAGCATCAGTGCCATTGGCAACTGTTCCTCGTGTAGTCTAATAACAGGTTGCATTTTAAGTGGATTTGGAGGTTCCTAACACATCTTCCTTAGTGATTTACTCTGCATATTGCTCCCCATATCCTTTTGAATTATACTGTTGCCAACTGCATCGCCATAAACGATATGAATAACATACTATAGAAAGTAGAGGATTAACATGCAGAGTAAGTCGCAAAAAACGAAGGCGTTATGAAGCCTCTAAGTCATTTAGAATACGACCCAAGGCTTCACACTACGACCTCAAGCCACTTCACCCCGATAACATAATTTATTTACTCTTACTACTTTCATGGGATTTAATTCAACTCAGGAGAGAGACTTCCAACATGAGGGGTTAGATAAAGCCTCCATCAACCTCATCAAAACAAGAGGTCCTCCCAAAGCTTAATAAAAATTGTTGAAACAAGAATTACTGAAAAATGCGTCATGGGATTGAAAAGTTAACAAGGGATCTGGCCAAGGAGTGAAATCCTGTCTAGTTATTCCTTCCAGCCCGGAGAGAAAAGCCAGTATCAACGGTGAAGTCATAAGTGTGCATCGAACTCTTTCTTGAAATGCTTGAAGAATGGGAGCGTCGCAAATGTTAATGGGGTAGATACTGAAATGATCAAATGCAGTGAAGGGAGAGAACTGGGATGTTAATGGGAAGATATTTGAAATTTGGAAGGTAATAAATGTTCATTGTTACAAAATATAAAAATAATAAAGAGTGCAATGAAATGTTAATAAGAATCGTGTAATAAGCCCTAGATGAACGGGGATGTACTGAACTGTACTCATATATCTCGAGTCAGCGTTCACGTATAATGCATTGAAGAGGTCTTGACTCAGTCTTGGCGTGTATTCACTCATTATGCCCTTTATCATACCAGTGATACCTCATGATCCCGCAAAAGCACTTGTTATCAAATCAGTTAATCCACTGTTCCAAGGCCCTGTTTCGTGTTCGTATCTCACGGTCATAAAGTACGACAGAGAGTAACACCGCGTAAAAAAAAAAATCTTCCTTTTACACAAATAATGACAGTATGTCTTCTGGTAGCCAATATACACACATACATGCACACACGCTTGTTAGTCATCGAATTCGGCAGTACATGCTGGACATATTGGTAGGCCATAATATCTATCTATCTATCTACCTACCTACCTATCTATCTATCTATCTATCTATCTATCTATATCTATATCTACAGTATATGAATGTATGTATGTATGTATGTATGAATGTATGTATGTATGTATGTATCTATCTATCTATCTACCTATCTATCCATCTATAATATATATATATATATATATATCCACCAAAGATTTTCCCTGGGAACATTAGTCTTGCCAGGAAAAGTAGTACCTGTGATATGTAAATAATGTAACTGTTCTGTGGTTCAGTGCTTTCTGCTGCCAATGTGTTATGACGATCGTGCCACCTACTTGAATGTGCCGACTAGCACTGACAGCTTCCTATTGCAAAATGCCAAGTAAGGAAGGGAACGCTGAGAAGACTGTTTTGTGTGAACTGATCTGAGAATTCTTTAACTCAGTGTCATGTGTTGGCATCAGGTAAACTTTATATCCCTCTTACTTCTCTCTCAAGGAATAAGTGAGAGATAAATACCAACTAGACTCCCAGAGAATCGAACGAACCTCTTCTACTAAAGTAACCTAACTTCCTGATTGTGCATCTGTCGTCCTGGAAGTCCAGGTACAATAAACTGGCAGAGATATTCTTACATACCAACATTACGATGAAAAGCATCTTTATTACTGCATACGTTTTTGAACCACAGTCTCTATCATCAGTGAATCTAAAAGTTTAAAAGACAGTAATCAGTGTCAAGAAACAAATATATAAAACCTGCTTTTCGATGATACATTACATAAACTAACATAAGAATAGAATATTGAGGGAAGTGATATTAACCCTCCGTTGGTGCGGCGGGGTATGTCATACCCACAGTGACATTTCGAGACAAATATCTTTTGTCTGGTAGCAGTGATACTGCCACTCACCCATGTAATTTCTTGTTATCCTACACCGAGTTGATCCATGAGTACTTTCAGTTTCCTACTGATCACAGACGGGAGTGGACAGCAGGTAAATGTATCTGGGTATATACCCAAAAGTTCCAGTAATTTGGAGACAATGCCATGTCCCAAAGCAGTACTATCAAAAACGTGAAAATTTTTATAACTACCTATTTTTCTTATTGAAACAGGCCATTCCAAAGTGTTCTGTCACACCAACCATGGAAACAGGTGTATGTAGGTGTGGGGAGATTACTAGGCTGTGGGGAGATAAAGTAGGTTGTGGGGAGTAGGCCTGTAGGTACGGGGGTTGGAAATAACCAACTTTTCGCATGAAAAGAAAACACTTCAGTGTGTTCTGTAACATCTACCATGAAAACAGGTGTGTTTGTAGGTGTGGGGAGATAACTAATGTGGGGAGCAGGCCTACAAGGCCTTCGTGGTACTTAGGGAGAAAAATTTCGGCAACAACCAAATTCTTTTGTGGAAACCTTCCATTTCAATGGGATTTATCATACCAACCATGAAAACAGGTGTACATGTAAGTGTGGGGAGATAAAACAGGTGTGGGGAGTAGCCCTACAAGGCCTCATTTTCAAAAACTAACACAGACATATATAAAAGTTTATAACCACCAAGGACATCAAACTAAAGTTGAATAATGCTATCGATGCATTTTTCTGGTACAAGCAGTTAAAGGAAGGACGAACTTCCATCGAAGACGGTGACAGTGAGAGCTAGCAGGTAAGTTATCTTATTTTCCTAAAATATTCAAAATACTGGAACTTTGGGGTAGCACCTCGTAGGTACCGTTACATGGTTATTTATGAATTAATATATTTTCTTTATGCAAATTACATTGAATATGTTGATCTGTGAAGAAAATACATTGGAAAGTGTTGCTGTGTCAATGAAAATATGTCAGACTGTGATAAAACACGATAGTACAGTATGTTAGTCTGGGAATTCAGTATAAGAAAAGCATAATTATGAAATAAATTTCATAATTTCTTGTGAAAATAATTTTGTTTTCTCGTCCAATTAGTATAATAAAATGGTTATCACTTTTAAGTAAACTGTACAAAACCACAAGTTGTTAAAAACAAGTGAGAATAATACGAAAAATAGCTTGGGGTATATGATACCCCACCGCATTAAAGACGATAAATTTCGAGCCGCACCAAGGGAGGGTTAAAGGGGTACCTTTACACCAGGCTTACTCTCTGTAAAATCAGAATCTGAATACAAAGGCTAGATATGAAAAATACAAAGTAGGAGATGACCTGTTAAAGTTGTTATTGTATGAATAGTGGAGTAGCGCTAGTCGATCTATTGAGACTAGGTCGAATTCTTTATCAGGATAAATTCGGCAGTGGTGAGGTTAGTATCTGAAAATCAGCAGAAGAAACAGGGTGATCAGAAAGATGGGATTGCTCTCTGATAAAAGAATGAGATAGTTTAGAAAGGAGCATTCCAGTCCGAGTGGATTTACCTTGGTGCTCAAGAATTCGTTGGTGCAGACCACAGTCTACCTATACAAATTCCGCCAGCAGCGGACCCAAACTCAGCTTGGTTGGCACATGACGTAGAGCAAGCTGTGCAGTGGAGCTCCCACTTGTTCTCACTGTCTGTATCCTTTGTGTGTACTGAGACTGCTACCGTCCCTCCATGTCTCTGTTTTCACTATTTCTTCAGTGAAGATAAACTTGATACATAATCATAACTCTCATATAGGCAGTAGGTAGGTATATATCAAGGACATCAATAGGGTTTCTAATTATTTTTATTGGCTCATCATAGGAAGAACAACTCGCTGGGCAACGTCCTTCCTACACTGAACTACTGCTGTTGGAGCCTGTAGCAGTGTAGGATGGGGACGTAACAGTATTGTTCTCTTATGACTGTAAGGTACATAATGTTTTAATTAAAAATAATGAAAGTTTTAGTGTGGTAACTCCTTCAACCCTGGCCGTCTGTCCTAAGCTAATTAAAATGTTCTGATGTAAGAAGAAAATATGTAGCATCTAACATAATAGCTGATAATATATATAGTAAAGAATTTAACACACACACACACACACACACACACACACACACACACACACACACACACACACACACACACACACACACACCATCAACAATTCTCATCACATGAATTCATGACAGCAATAGCCGCAGCTGCCAGTCACAGACAAAAAACAAACTAGGAACCATTATCGAACATTAACGACAATAATTAGTAGAACAACAATCACAATAATACCCAAACATCAAAAAATCAAAATTTCACTCTAAAAACAATAACAATCAACACCTTTAGAAAGACCACCATATCCATGAAAACAAATTATTCACAAAGCAAATCTGAGATATGACAGCCATAGAGCAACAAAGGCGGAAAAAAAATATCACAGGCAAAGAGTAATACAGGAACCACACTCTCCCGTCACCACCATCAACACCATCACATCCACACCACCACCAACCACCAGAACCATTTCATCCACCATAATCACCACATTCACCACAACCATCACATCCATCACAACCACCACATCCACCACAGCCACCACATCCACCACAGCCATCACATCCACCACAACCACCACATCCACCACAACCACCACATCCACTACATCCACCACATCCACCACAACCACCACATCCACCACTACCATCGCATCCACCACAACCACCACATCCACCACAACCACCACATCCACCACAACCACCACAGCCATCACATCCACCACAACCACCACAACCATCGCATCCACCACAACTACCACATCCACCACAACCACCATATCCACCACAACCATCACATCCACCACACCCACCACAACCACCACATCCACCACAGCCGTCACATCCACCACAGTCATCAATCTACCACAACCTCACATCCACCACAACCACCACATTCACCACAACCACCACATCCATCACATCCACCACAACCACCACAGCCATCACATCCACCACAACCACCACAGCCATCACATCCACCACAACCATGAAATCCACCACAACCACCACAACCATCACATCCACCACAACCATCGCATCCACCACAACCACCACATCCACCACAACCACCACATCCACCACATCCATCACAACCACCACATTCACCACACCCACCACAACCACCACATCCACCACAGCCATCACATCCACCACAACCACCCATCCACCACAACCACCCATCCACCACAACCTCACATCCACCACAACCACCAGATTCACCACAACCACCAGATTCACCACAACCACCACAGCCATCACATCTACCACAACCACCACAGCCATAACATCCACCACAACCATCACATTCACCACAGCCACCACAACCATCACATTCACCACAACCATTGCATCCACCACAACCATTGCATCCACCACAACCATTGCATCCACCACAACCATCACATCCACCACTACCACTACCTCCACCACAACCACCACAACCATCACAACCACCACAACCACAACCATCACAACCATCACATCCACCACAACCATCACACCCACCACAACCACCACATCCACCACAACCACCACGTCCACCACAACCACAACATCCACCACAACCACTACATCCACCACAACCACCACATCCACCACAACCACCACATCCACCACAACCACCACATCCACCACAACCATCACATCCACCACAACCACCACATCCATCACAACCACCACATCCACCACAACCACCACATCCACCACAACCATCACTTCCATCACAACCGCCACATCCACCACAACCACCACATCCACCACAACCATCACATCCACAACAACCATCACATCCACAACTACCACTACCTCCACCACAACCACCACAACCATCAAAACCACCACATCAACCACAACCATCACAACCACCACATCAACCACAACCATCACAACCATCACATCAACCACAACCATCACTTCCACCACAACCACCACATCCACCACAACCACCACATCCACCACAACCACCGCGTTCACCACAACCACCGCGTCCACCACAACCACCACGTCCACCACAACCACAACATCCACCACAACCATCATATCCACCACCACAACCACAACATCCACCACAACCACAACATCCACCACAACCACAACATCCACCACAACCACAACATCCACCACAACCACCACATCCACCACAACCACCACAACATCCACGTCCACCACAACCATCACATCCATCACAACCGCCACATCCACCACAACCACCACATCCACCACAACCATCACAACCACCACATCTACCACAACCACCACATCCACCACAACCACCACATCCACCATAACCATCACATTCACACACAACCACCACAACCATCACATCCACCACAACCAACACATCCACCACAACCATGACAACCACCACATCCACCACAACCACCACATCCTCCACAACCACCACATCCACCACAACCACCACAACCACCACAACCACCACAACCACATCACCACAGCCATCACATCCACCATAACCACCACATCCACCACAACCACCACATCCACCACAACCACCACAACCACCACATCCACCACATCCACCACAACCACCACATCCACCACAACCACAATATCACCACAGCCATCACATCCACCATAACCATCACATCCACCACAACCACATCCACCACATCCACCACATCCACCACAACCACCACAACCACCACATCCACCACAACCACAACATCACCACAGCCATCACATCCACCATAACCACCACATCCACCACAACCACCACATCCGCCACAACCATCACATCCACCACAACCATCATATCCACCACAACCACCACAACCACCACATCCACTGCATCCACCACATCCACCACAACCACCACATCCACCACTACCATCGCATCCATCACAACCACCACATCCACCACAACCACCACAGCCATCACATCCACCACAACCACCACAACCATCGCATCCACCAAAACTACCACATCCACCACAACCACCATATCCACCACAACCATCACATCCACCACACCCACCACAACCACCACATCCACCACAGCCATCACATCCACCACAGTCATCAATCTACCACAACCTCACATCCACCACATTCACCACAACCACCACATCCATCACATCCACCACAACCACCACAGCCATCACATCCACCACAACCACCACAGCCATCACATCCACCACAACCATGAAATCCACCACAACCACCACAACCATCACATCCACCACAACCATCGCATCCACCACAACAACCACATCCACCACAACCACCACATCCACCACATCCATCACAACCACCACATTCACCACACCCACCACAACCACCACATCCACCACAGCCATCACATCCACCACAACCACCCATCCACCACAACCACCCATCCACCACAACCTCACATCCACCACAACCACCAGATTCACCACAACCACCAGATTCACCACAACCACCAGATTCACCACAACCACCACAGCCATCACATCTACCACAACCACCACAGCCATAACATCCACCACAACCATCACATTCACCACAGCCACCACAACCATCACATTCACCACAACCATTGCATCCACCACAACCATTGCATCCACCACAACCATCACATCCACCACTACCACTACCTCCACCACAACCACCACAACCATCACAACCACCACAACCACAACCATCACAACCATCACATCCACCACAACCATCACACCCACCACAACCACCACATCCACCACAAGCACCACGTCCACCACAACCACAACATCCACCACAACCACAACATCCACCACAACCACCACATCCACCACAACCACCACATCCACCACAACCACCACATCCGCCACAACCACCACATCCACCACAACCACCACATCCATCACAACCACCACATCCACCACAACCACCACATCAACCACAACCATCACTTCCATCACAACCGCCACATCCACCACAACCACCACATCCACCACAACCATCACATCCACAACAACCATCACATCCACAACTACCACTACCTCCACCACAACCACCACAACCATCACAACCACCACAACCATCACAACCACCACATCAACCACAACCATCACAACCACCACATCAACCACAACCATCACAACCACCACATCAACCACAACCATCACAACCACCACATCAACCACAACCATCACAACCATCACATCAACCACAACCATCACTTCCACCACAACCACCACATCCACCACAACCACCGCGTTCACCACAACCACCGCGTCCACCACAACCACCACGTCCACCACAACCACAACATCCACCACAACCATCATATCCACCACCACAACCACAACATCCACCACAACCACAACATCCACCACAACCACAACATCCACCACAACCACAACATCCACCACAACCACCACAACATCCACGTCCACCACAACCATCACATCCATCACAACCGCCACATCCACCACAACCACCACATCCACCACAACCATGACAACAACCACATCCACCACAACCACCACATCCACCACAACCACCACATCCACCACAACCACCACATCCACCATAACCATCACATTCACACACAACCACCACAACCATCACATCCACCACAACCACCACATCCACCACAACCATGACAACCACCACATCCACCACAACCACCACATCCACCACAACCACCACATCCACCACAACCACCACAACCACCACAACCACATCACCACAGCCATCACATCCACCATAACCACCACATCCACCACAACAACCACATCCACCACCACCACCACAACCACCACATCCACCACAACCACCACATCCACCACAACCACAATATCACCACAGCCATCACATCCACCATAACCATCACATCCACCACAACCACATCCACCACATCCACCACAACCACCACAACCACCACATCCACCACAACCACAACATCACCACAGCCATCACATCCACCATAACCACCACATCCACCACAACCACCACATCCGCCACAACCATCACATCCACCACAACCATCATATCCACCACAACCACCACATCCACCACAACCACCACATCCACTACATCCACCACATCCACCACAACCACCACATCCACCACTACCATCGCATCCACCACAACCACCACATCCACCACAACCACCACAGCCATCACATCCACCACAACCACCACAACCATCGCATCCACCACAACTACCACATCCACCACAACCACCATATCCACCACAACCATCACATCCACCACACCCACCACAACCACCACATCCACCACAGCCATCACATCCACCACAGTCATCAATCTACCACAACCTCACATCCACCACAACCACCACATTCACCACAACCACCACATCCATCACATCCACCACAACCACCACAGCCATCACATCCACCACAACCACCACAGCCATCACATCCACCACAGCCGTGAAATCCATCACAACCACCACAACCATCACATCCACCACAACCATCGCATCCACCACAACCACCACATCCACCACAACCACCACATCCACCACATTCATCACAACCACCACATTCACCACACCCACCACAACCACCACATCCACCACAGCCATCACATCCACCACAACCACCCATCCACCACAACCACCCATCCACCACAACCTCACATCTACCACAACCACCAGATTCACCACAACCACCAGATTCACCACAACCACCACAGCCATCACATCTACCACAACCACCACAGCCATAACATCCACCACAACCATCACATTCACCACAGCCACCACAACCATCACATTCACCACAACCATTGCATCCACCACAATCATCACATCCACCACTACCACTACCTCCACCACAACCACCACAACCATCACAACCACCACAACCACAACCATCACAACCATCACATCCACCACAACCATCACACCCACCACAACCACCACATCCACCACAACCACCACGTCCACCACAACCACAACATCCACCACAACCACAACATCCACCACAACCACCACATCCACCGCAACCACCACATCCACCACAACCACCACATCCACCACAACCATCACATCCACCACAACCACCACATCCATCACAACCACCACATCCACCACAACCACCACATCCACCACAACCATCACTTCCATCACAACCGCCACATCCACCACAACCACCACATCCACCACAATCATCACATCCACAACAACCATCACATCCACAACTACCACTACCTCCACCACAACCACCACAACCACCAGAACCACCACATCAACCACAACCATCACAACCACCACATCAACCACAACCTTCACAACCATCACATCAACCACAACCATCACTTCCACCACAACCACCACATCCACCACAACCACCGCGTTCACCACAACCACCGCGTCCACCACAACCACCACGTCCACCACAACCACAACATCCACCACAACCATCATATCCACCACCACAACCACAACATCCACCACAACCACAACATCCACCACAACCACAACATCCACCATAACCACAACATCCACCACAACCACAACATCCACCACAACCACCACATCCACCACAACCACCACAACATCCACGTCCACCACAACCATCACATCCATCACAACCGCCACATCCACCACAACCACCACATCCACCACAACCATCACAACCACCACATCCACCACAACCACCACATCCACCACAATCACCACATCCACCATAACCATCACATTCACACACAACCATCACATCCACCACAACCACCACATCCACCACAACCATGACAACCACCACATCCACCACAACCACCACATCCACCACAACCACCACATCCACCACAACCACCACAACCACCACAACCACATCACCACAGCCATCACATCCACCATAACCACCACATCCACCACAACCACCACATCCACCACAACCACCACAACCACCACATCCACCACATCCACCAGAACCACCACATCCACCACAACCACAATATCACCACAGCCATCACATCCACCATAACCATCACATCCACCACAACCACATCCACCACATCCACCACAACCACCACAACCACCACATCCACCACAACCACAACATCACCACAGCCATCTCATCCACCATAACCACCACATCCACCACAACCACCACATCCGTCACAACCATCACATCCACCACAACCATCATATCCACCAAAACCACCACATCCTCCACAACCACCACGTCCACCACAACCATCACATCCACCACAATGACCACATCCACCACAACCATCAAATCCACCACAACCACCACATCCACCACATCCACCACAACCATCACATCCATCACATCCACCACAACCGCCACAAACATCACCTTCACCACAACAACCATAAGCACCACAACCATCACATCCACCACATCCATCTCATCAACCACAACCACCACAACCATCACATCTACAACCACCACATCCACCACAACCACCACATCCACCACAACCACCACATCCACCACAACCACCACATCCACTACATCCACCACATCCACCACAACCACCACATCCACCATTACCATCGCATCCACCACAACCACCACATCCACCACAACCACCACAGCCATCACATCCACCACAACCACCACAACCATCGCATCCACCACAACTACCACATCCACCACAACCACCATATCCACCACAACCATCACATCCACCACACCCACCACAACCACCACATCCACAACAGCCATCACATCCACCACAGTCATCAATCTACCACAACCTCACATCCACCACAACCACCACATTCACCACAACCACCACATCCATCACATCCACCACAACCACCACAGCCATCACATCCACCACAACCACCACAGCCATCGCATCCTCCACAACCACCACATCCACCACAACCACCACATCCACCACATCTATCACAACCACCACATTCACCACACCCACCACAACCACCACATCCACCACAGCCATCACATCCACCACAACCACCCATCCACCACAACCACCCATCCACCACAACCTCACATCCACCACAACCACCAGATTCACCACAACCACCAGATTCACCACAACCACCACAGCCATCACATCTACCACAACCACCACAGCCATAACATCCACCACAACCATCACATTCACCACAGCCACCACAACCATCACATTCACCACAACCATTGCATCCACCACAACCATTGCATCCACCACAACCATCACATCCACCACTACCACTACCTCCACCACAACCACCACAACCATCACAACCACCACAACCACAACCATCACAACCATCACATCCACCACAACCATCACACCCACCACAACCACCACATCCACCACAACCACCACGTCCACCACAACCACAACATCCACCTCAACCACAACATCCACCACAACCACCACATCCACCACAACCACCACATCCACCACAACCACCACATCCACCACAACCAACACATCCACCACAACCACCACATCCACCACAACCACCACATCCACCACAACCACCACATCCACCACAACCATGACATCCACCACAACCACCACATCCATCACAACCACCACATGCTCCACAACCACCACATCCACCACAACCACCACAACCATCACTTCCATCACAACCGCCACATCCACCACAACCACCACAACCATCACATCCACAACAACCATCACATCCACAACAACCATCACATCCACAACTACAACTACCTCCACCACAACCACCACAACCACCAGAACCACCACATCAACCACAACCATCACAACCACCACATCAACCACAACCATCACAACCATCACATCAACCACAACCATCACTTCCACCACAACCACCACATCCACCACAACCACCGCGTTCACCACAACCACCGCGTCCACCACAACCACCACGTCCACCACAACCACAACATCCACCACAACCATCATATCCACCACCACAACCACAACATCCACCACAACCACAACATCCACCACAACCACAACATCCACCACAACCACAACATCCACCACAACCACAACATCCACCACAACCACAACATCCACCACAACCACAACATCCACCACAACCACCACATCCACCACAACCACCACAACATCCACGTCCACCACAACCATCACATCCATCACAACCGCCACATCCACCACAACCACCACATCCACCACAACCATCACAACCACCACATCCACCACAACCACCACATCCACCACAACCACCACATCCACCATAACCATCACATTCACACACAACCACCACAACCATCACATCCACCACAACCACCACATCCACCACAACCATGACAACCACCACATCCACCACAACCACCACATCCACCACAACCACCACATCCACCACAACCACCACAACCACATCACCACAGCCATCACATCCACCATAACCACCACATCCACCACAACCACCACATCCACCACAACCACCACAACCACCACATCCACCACATCCACCACAACCACCACATCCACCACAACCACAACATCACCACAGCCATCACATCCACCATAACCATCACATCCACCACAACCACATCCACCACAACCACATCCACCACATCCACCACATCCACCACAACCACCACAACCACCACATCCACCACAACCACAACATCACCACAGCCATCACATCCACCATAACCACCACATCCACCACAACCACCACATCCGCCACAACCATCACATCCACCACAACCATCATATCCACCAAAACCACCACATCCTCCACAACCACCACGTCCACCACAACCATGACATCCACCACAATGACCACATCCACCACAACCATCAAATCCACCACAACCACCACATCCACCACATCCACCACAACCATCACATCCATCACATCCACCACAACCGCCACAAACATCACCTTCACCACAACAACCATAAGCACCACAACCATCACATCCACCACATCCACCTCATCAACCACAACCACCACAACCATCACATCCACAACCACCACATCCACCACAACCACCACATCCACCACAACCACCACATCCACCACAACCACCACATCCACCACAACCACCACATCCACCACAACCATCACATCCACCACAACCACCACATCCACCACAACCACCACATCCACCACAACCATCACATCCACCACAACCACCACATCCACCACAACCACCACATCCACCACAACCACCACATCTACCACAACCATCACATCCACCACAACCAGCAGACCCACCACAACCAGCACATACACCACAACCATTGCATCCACCACATCCACCACACCCATCGCATTCATCACAATCATCACATCCACCACAACCAGTGCATCCACCACAGCCACCAACCACCTTAACTATCACATCCACCACAACCAGCAGCCACATGAACCATGACCTCCACCACAACCATCACGTCCACCACATTCGTCGCTACCACCACAGCTATCAAATCTACCACAACTATCACATCCACCACAAGCACCACATCCACCACAACTACCACAACTATCACATCCACCACAACCACCACAACTACCACAACTACCACAACTATCACATCCACCACAACCACCACCTACACCACATCCACTGAGTCCATCATAACTATCACATCCATAAACATCACAATATCCACAGCAGTCATATTAACACCAAACAGTCTCAGTCAAGCCTAAACAGTTGACGCCAACCACACATATACAGCAATCACATATATAATCACACGTCCGCAGTGACACATATGGCTACAGTTATACGTCTACTGTTACAAGTTTTCAGTTATGTACTCAGTCACAGTCTATAACTGCACATATTGGCTACAGTCAAACTACTGGTCATAACTGTGTCTACAGCCACACATAAAGACACGTCTATAGTCACTCGTTACATGTCACAGTCACATGTGTATAGTCACTAACACATACACTTCAATAGTCTCCTGTCACATTTATTCGTCTGCTGTGGCATATATTCATGTTTTTATCCACAGACAATCCCAAGTCTACAGTCACACGTCCACAGCCACATGTCTACAGCCACATGTCTACAGCCACATGTCTACAGCCACACTTCTGTAATCATGTTGTTACAGTTTCTCAGCTACTGTCAGACATCTACAGTCACAGTGACATTAACAGCCACACATTTACGGTCATAATAATTTTCTATTCACACTCGTATAGATGCATACAGTATCTGCAGCCTTGCTCTTAGTCACACGTCTATAGTCACTCACTGTCATAGTAAACATGCATTTACCACAAGCAAAATATTAATCCTTCATTATAATGACGTCCTTCCAAGGTTTGAGCAAAAAGTCGTCTGGCAGTATCAAGAATATATTTAAAAAAAAAAAAAAAGAAAGAGAAAGAGAGACCCCCTAACAAAAGGAAGAAAAGCATTTACCACATTCAAAAATTTTATCTGCCCCTTAACCGCGGGGCGTCACTTTCGTGATACTTGGGAGCAAGGGATCATACCACGGGGCATCACTTTTGTGATTCTGTGTTATTTTAAATTCGCCCAGGCTTTCAAGTGGTGGCTTGTATCATCTATCAGTACTGCCAATGTCCAACACTGGTCAGCACTCCTAATCTCATCTGTACTCCCATCCATTGTTGACAATTTACCCATTTCTCCCCGCTCTTGACTCCCCTCCCTACCTCCCCTCCATTATCCTCTCCTCTCGCCTGACCGGCCGTGCTACGCTAAGTAAGTCTTCCCTGGAATTTTCCACTGATTTTATCCATTGAAATAAGCCCAATGCCCTGTTCTTATACCAAATAATATATACAAAAAAGAAACAAGGTAAGTGAGAGTGCCATACACCTGTAATTGGCTAATTATCACCTGACAACACCTCATGTGCACTCATTCACTAATTTTTGCTGTTTATTTCCACTTGAAATATGCCGTATAATCTATTCTCGTAATAAAAATATATATAAGAAAGGAAGGGAGAAGCCTAAGTGATATTTACATTCACCTGGAATTACCTGATTTATTATGTATTGTCCAGATTTCCAGCCAATCATTTCATAGCGTATATATTAGCAGCTGTCACCAGGCTGACATTGGCAGCATTGCACTCCCCCTAGGCAGGCCACCACACTGTATTCTATGCTAAGTAAATCTTCCCTGGAATTTTCCACTGGTTTCATCCATTGAAATAAGTCCTATGCCCTATTCTTATACCAAATAATATATACAAAAAAGAAATAAGGTAAGTGATAGTGCCATACACCTGGAATTGGCTAATTATCACCTGACAACACCTCACGTGCACTCGTTCGCTAATTTTCTTTGTTTATTTCCCCTTCAAATATGCCATATAATCTATTCTCCTAATAAAATATATATAAGGAAGGAAGGGAGAAGCCTAAGTGATATTTACATTCACCTGGAACTACCTAATTTATTATGTATTGTCTAGATTTCCTGCCAAACATTTCATAGTGTATATATTAGCAGCTCTCACCAGGCTGACATTGGCAGCATTGCACTCCCCCTAGGCAGGCCACCACACTGTATTCAGTTTACTGTCGTCTTTCAAGGTGAAAGCACGTCGGATTCGCGCTAAGTGACTGCTGTGGAACGTGAACTGGCTAATTTGTCAGTGAAAATGATAGAGAGTGGCTACGATCTTTCTGGTGACTCTAAAACAGTGCAAGTGGAAATGTAAACAATGTGTAAATAATGTGTAAACAGCAAGTGAAAGCAATGAATGTAAATATAAGTGAACAGTGGAAAATAGTTTTATAAGTTACTGCAAGTGACAGTGCTTAACAGTGTAAATAAAATAGAAATGTAAATAATGTAAATAAAATAGAGAATGTAAATAGAAATGTAAATGAGTAGTAATATAAGAATATGGGTATATTTACTAGAAGTAATGAAAGTGAAAGTTTCACTCTAGCATGTATGAATACTATGAGTTATGAAAGTGAAGGTGAAAGTGACAGATTCACTCTCAACGCTAGTATACAGGACGAGAAAGTGAATGCTACGTATTTTACTGAAAGAGAAATCGCATGCCTACAGTGACAAGAAACTACTATTACTGAGGGAAACTTATCGATAAAGAATGAAGATATATGTAAGTGTTATATAGTAATAGAAATATAAAGTGTGAGTGTTTTTATGAATAATAAATGACAGAACACCAGCGACGAACGATCGCAATTGGGAAGGTCATACGCACTCGTAATTTTCATTGCTTTCACAGTGGTTTTTTTTTTTTTTGGGAGTATGGATTCTAAACTATTTGAGAATCATAGAATAGTGTTTCTAGTGATAATATCAGGCTGTGGTAATCATATTATGGGTTGTTGGGAAGTGTAAAGTGGAGACTTCATTACCCAACTTCAGAGGTCTCCACAAGTCCTACGGTACTCGACGAAGGCTCAGCAAACATCCCAGGAGAAAGCTGAAGGTATGTGCCATAGGCATATATAATTTTAATATTCTAAGACTAATAACTGATTTTTGGCTAATATTTTTCGAGAGTCTGTCAGAGCGCGAATATCCCCACGGGACACGGAAGTCAAAGCAAAACAAGCCCGCGGTTTAGGGGTTAACAGCCACACATTTACGGTCATAATAATTTTCCATTCACACTCGTATAGACGCATACAGTATCTGCAGCCTTGCTCTTAGTCACACGTCTACAGTCACTCACTGTCATAGTAAACATGCATTTACCACAAGCAAAATGTTAATCCTTTGTTATAATGACGTCCTTCCAAGGTTTGAGCAAAAAGTCGTCTGGCGGTATCAAGAATATAGTTAAAAAAAAAAAAAAAAAAGAGAGAGACAGTCCCCCTAACAAAAGGAAGAAAAGCATTTACCACATTCAAAATTTTTATCTGGACAGGTACAGGATAAACCATGAACAGCAGTCACAATCACTGCCAAAGCTGCTGTCAGTTACAACGCCCACTTTTAAAACCAGACATAACATAGAATAACATTATTGAAAAGCCTCACCCACTCTTTTTCGCCCATCCTCCCCACATTTTTTTTTTTTTTCACCCACCGGAAAATTGTTTCTCCTCTGTCCTCCCAACACTCACCCCCCCATCACCTGTCACCAAGGCTCTTCCACCAGATATCATCATCATCATCATCATCATCACAAATACCTTTTTAATTATCAGCAGCATCCGTATCATCATCATCATCATTATCACAATTACCATTCTCCTCATCCGCCTCGTCCTCATCACTATCATACAATCATCATCTTCATCTCAGTTACCATCTTCCTCCTCTTCCGTTTCTTCCTCCTCCTCATCATCATCATAGTCCTCCTTCTCCTCCTCCTCTTTATCATCATCTGAACCCCATTTATATGACAGCATTACATAAAGAAACACGACACTCAGAACAGGTACAACCACGATCGTAACAACCATCCACAATATCCAGTACCATAACAATCTACAAAATAACCAATTTGCGTCATAAAGACTGAGATTTCAACATTACACAACAAGCACAAAAAACAGCAGCATTGTTCCACAGTAGATCTCCGGGGGAGGGGGCAGCCCTCGGGGAGTCTCACCCTGGTGTGGATGGAAATGTACCACTGTACAGAATTTTGTGTTCTTAGGTAAAAAAAAAAAAAAAAAAAAAAAAGTCCATGCACATCTGTTTTGGCCTCGACATCTGAGAGCGGCACTGGTCCTGGAGGAGCAGGGGGGGGGGAGGGAGGACTTTCGGGCTTCGCAGCCTGCATAAAAGCTGGTCCAAGTGGAAATATCCTACTCTGCCAAACTATGCGCTCCTACGTAGAAAGTTTATTTGACACTCAAGGGGAAATCCCCCCCCCCCCCACCGTGTGAATAGAGAGTGATCCAACCTACATTACATCTGGACCAGGTGGAGGTCTATCACTGTGCAAATTTTTGTTTTTCGAGGTGATTTCTTTCTCCTTGTTGCCAGAACACACGTTCAATTAAAACCACTTTTTGCTCTTCCGTCTCAGCCCTAAATGAATACCGTCCCTCGCCAAGCCTGTGGAGTGGAAAAAACACGTATCACCTAGGAAATTGACAATAACAGCCATCTACAGTAACCACAACCATTAACCACAATAACAACCACAACAACTTTGTTTACACAACCTAACACACACGACCACAAATGCCTACCCCACCAGTACACTACGTACAACCGTGAATATAATAGCAACAATTGCCACAATTATATCGAGGTACAGTAACAACCACGTCATACTCAACTTGACTCAAAACATGCAACACCAGTAAGTGCTATGATCATAGACGTAAGTGAATAACAAACGCAACAGACTACGAGTACTGTATCTTCCTTAATTAGTCATTAAATTTGTAATTACAAGTACATATAACACACAAATAAATAAAACGAAAGCATTCTGGGGCAGTCTACTCTAGAGGAGGTTAGTCTGTAACGCCAGTCGAGCAGGGCAGTACTCCCGAGGTGGATGGAAAGCTGATGACAGGGAGAGCTGGAGCTCCCGTTTCATCAGCCTTCAGGACTAGTTCCTGACCATCCCCCTTTGCTAAACTTTTCCAGTGTCTCAGTAACACAGAGAGTAGGCCAGCATGCTCTCCAGTACAAATTTCTCTAAACACCAAACTACATGCACAGTACACACTGCACTTCCTTTCCAAAATTCAAAAAAATCATGGCTACTCAACACTCAGCCTCGGAGTCCGCAGAGAGGGGGAACATAAATGCCTCCACTTTCCGCCCCTCTCCCGGTGATGACTTGAGCTGCCTGGAACCACTGTCTGACTCACTTCTTTTTCAATTCTGCAACATTCGCAGCCTTTCCTCTAACTTTCGCTCTGTTTAACACCACCTCTCCTCCTCTAAACCACACCTTCTCTTTCTAACTGAGACTCAGCAGTCTGAAGCAACTGACAGCAAACCCTTTTCTGTATCCTCCTACTTTCTTTATACTCAATTCAAAGCCAAAGGTGGATGTTGTGTGTATATACGCAACGACTTATCTTGCTCTCGTGTTCCAGACCTCGATTCTTCTGAATTCTCTACATTCTGGCTTCGGCTTTCCTGTCATTCTCTGACTAAATATATCTGTGCTGTTTACTTATCCCCTAATTCTACTGACTATCAAAAATTCTTTGACTATCTTACTTCTACGATGGAACACTTTCTATCCATTTCTCCTTTCTCTGAAATCTCCATTTTAGGTGATTTCAATGTTCTCCACCACCTTTGGCTCTCCTCTCCTTTCACTGATCCACCTGGTGAACAAGCCAACATCTTTTCTATCCTTAATGACCTAGAAAAGCTTGTACAGTACCCTACCCGTATCCCAGAC